>NC_051164.1:121547422-121571932 GCF_013339745.2 Dermacentor silvarum
GATTCTGGACTCTAAGCTACTTCATCCCCCTCTTAAATATCTGAAGACAAAATGTCTGAAGACTATGAACCTTTTAAAAATTCTCTCGCACACAACATGGGGTAGTGATCGAAAATGCCTCCTAAACTTATACAACAGTCTCGTCCGCTCGCGCCTTGATTACGGAGCTATCATTTACAATTCCGCAACACCAAGTGCATTAAAAATACTAGACCCCGTTCACCATCTGGGCATCCGCCTCGCGACCGGTGCTTTCCGAACGAGTCCTTTCGAGAGCCTCTATGTAGAGTCGAACCAGTGGTCACTCCATCTGCAGCGTTCATATAGCAGTTTCACATATTTTCTGACAGCACAAGCAAACAATGAACATCCTTCTTATCCCACCATAAACGATATGACCGCTGCTGCACTCTTCTATAACCGCCCTGCAGCGAGGAAACCGCTCTCTTTACGAGTAAGGAATCTTGGTGAGCAAATGGGTGTTCCAGTGCTTGATCATCGTCCTATGGCTCCTGCGAAACTGTTACCGTCGTGGCAGTGGCAGCTCATAGAGTGTGACACATCATTCGTAGAGGTCACTAAGCACGCACCAGATGCACATATCAAAATGCATTTCCTTGAACTCCAGTCCAAGTACACATGCACAGAGTTTTATACAGACGCTTCGAAGTCACGTGACGGGGTGTCGTATGCAGCCATCGGCCCATCCTTCTCGGAATCTGGTGTACTCCACCCGGAAACAAGTATCTTTACGGCTGAGGCCTATGCACTATTGTCAACTGTGAAGTATATAACGAAAACAAAACTTCAAAAAGCAGTTATATTTACAGACTCTCTAAGCGTTGTGAAAGCCTTGATGTCACTCTGCAAACACAAAAACCCTGTACTCATTGAGCTCTATTCCACTCTATGCAGAGCGTATATGTCAAACCAGCATGTCATTATATGCTGGGTGCCGGGTCATAGAGGCATCGAGGGCAATGTTCTTGCCGACCAAATGGCCACGTCAATAAAACCGCACACTTTTAACCCTACAGCTGCTGTCCCTGTAACAGATTTGAAAACTTTCTTGCGAAAGAAAGTGCGAAGCCACTGGCAACGCTTGTGGGACGCTGAAACAGATAATAAGCTTCACCTGATTAAACCACAGTTAGGTTTCTGGCCCCCCGTAACGAAAACACGACGAACTGATGTCCTATTATTTCGTCTCAGAATAGGACACACCTACGGCACCCACAGTTTTTTGCTGACTGGTGATGAACTACCAGCCTGTGGTAGATGTGGAGAGAGGCTGACCGTCCTTCACGTCCTGCTGGAGTGTCGGGAAGCCGAAAGACAGAGAAAGAAACATTTTCTTCTAGCATACCGCCATTGTGTTCCTCTCCATCCTGCTATGTTTCTTGGTGAAGAGCCGCTTTTTAGCACTAAAGCTGTCCTAGGCTTCCTGAACGATGTGGTCCTGCATGTTAATAGTCCAATCATTTCGTAGCGCGTCCTCTCTCTAGAGGATGCTGCTGTGATAGTAGTTCAGCATATATAGCACGTGCCTCCAGGCCCTTGCACTTCAAGGGCTCTGTTAAGGCAGAAGTGCGTTCATATAGCAGTGTCACATATTTTCTGACAGCACAAGAAAACAATGAACATCAACCGCATCCGATTGGTCCGCTTTGCCTTACTTACTTGCGGTGGTGGGTCGAAAATCGCGCTGGCGGGCATTGGAAGGATAAGAATGCCGCTACAACGGATCCTCAGCAAGGAAGAGTTGGCAGAGCTATGTCGTATGTATGCCGAAAGGGCTCGATAACGTTTTACTGCAACGCAAAAAAAAGGTTTATCATGCGCAAATAAATACATGCTCACCGGCAGGTGCGAGTAGCGAGGGCCTGAGTGATCGGCGGGCAGCCATCTTCTATTCATTTCGGAACGGGACAGTCTGTGGCTATTCAGGAAAATTTTCAGTTTTGTTTGGCATAATAATGCTTTTTTTTTTCGCGTACCCGTCACTTAGACATGGTGAGTTTTCGTGGTTTTATGACGTTGCGTGAGACACAGGCGAAGTGGGCGTAGCTAGAAAACATTGGACCAATAGCGGAGGGCTAGTGGTCAAAAGGCGACGAATCAGGAATTATTATTTTTCTTTTGCGCAGTTTAATCACGCATAATCAGTGTGTACACGTTATATCAGATGGAGAGCTATCGCGGTTTTCGTGACGTGACCTGACAGACAGGCGAAGTTGCAAGTGGCCCGAAAATGTTTTGACCAATCGTGGAGGCTGATTGCAGAAATTGGAATCAAAACATTTTGGAATCATTTTACGTTATAGCGCCCCTGGTTTATTTCACAGCACTTTTGTTTTCTTCGATTATTGTCACCGCTCTTTCATATTCAAAGAACAAGAAGCGGGCGTGAAACAACACGAGACCAATAAAATGTTCTTACGCAGCTTCATGCTGCAGATGGGTGGCTGCTGTGACAAAATTACGCGGTACATTTAGAAAACACTGTTCGTGAAAGCAGCTCACCGGGCTAAACTTACAATTTGTACAGACCAACAAAACTCGTGGGCGCACCAAACGAAATAAAGACATGAAAATTTGTACTGTGCCGACTTTCTGCGTGGAACACTGTGGTCTACCAGCGTCAGTCTTCTTCGGTACGACAAGGTTCTCAGATATGCCGACATCATCACGGTTCATAAATGGGAAGATCGTATCAAGGGTATAATGTGGCGGCCGAGCGTAAAGGAGACAGAAGGGGCTGTAGACGGTAATTTCGTGCTGGGTGGTGTTAAATGCATAAGTAACGAAAGGTAGAACGTTGTCCCAGTTCTTGTGATCCGTCGAGACGTACATGGACAACATGTTTGTGAGAGTTCTGTTGGTACGTTCCGTAAGGCCGTTTGTTTGTGGATGGTGCGGCGTAGAGTGTCGAAAACTTGAACAACACATACGAAGAGTCTTTTTAACCACATCTGCAGTAAACTGTCGCCCACGATCGCTAATAACGACTTTAGGAGGCCCGTGTCTGCGAATGATAAAACGTAGCAAGTAAAGGCACACGTCGGCTGCAGTAGCTGATGGTATTGCAGCCGTCTCACAGTAGCGTGCAGGTGGTCAGTACACACTACGATCTAACGATTTCCGTTAGAGGACCGTGGAAACGGGCCGAGAAGATCGACGCCGACTTGCTCGAATGGAGTCCTTGGGGGTGGCGCAGGGTGTCTGCCAGGAGGAGCCAGGGTCTGCCAGGCTCTGCCAGGAGGAGTACTTGTGGGACGTTTGCGACGCTGACATTCGTTGCAGCTAGACACGTACTGCCGCGTCGTCTGACGCATATTAGGCCAGTAAACTCTTGAAGACGGCAAAGCGTTCTAGCTGCTCCCAAATGACCGGAGGTTGGTTCGTCATGCATAGCCCGCAACATGGAGGTGCGCAGACTTTTCGGGACCACCAGAAGATATCGCGAGCCTCTGGTAGAATAGTTCTTCTTGTACAGAAGCCCATCACGTGTGCAAAAACGATTGTCTGTTGATTTCTGCTTGGCAGCAATCAGTTTTATAGTGTCGTCATTTTGCTGCTCAGTCTTAAAGGTATTGAGATTAGGAAATGCTGGCTCCAAGGATACGATGTAGCGGTCAAAGTTGTCCGCGTCGCAGTCCGTCGTGGGAAGCGGTAGCCGCGACAGGCAGTCGACGTCGGCGTGCCGTCGTCCGCTTTTGTAGGTAACGGTGAAGAAGTACTCCTGTAGACGGAGGGTCCAACGTGCAAGCCTACCAGATGGATCACGCAGATTGACGAGCCAGCATAGCGAGTGATATTCTGTAACGATGGTGAAAGGGCGTCCGTACAGGTATGACCGAAAGCGCTATACTGCGACAATCACCGCGAGACATTCTTGTTCTGTGACGGTGTAATTGCGCTCGGCCTTGCTTATGGCGAATTCCATTGGGAGAACAGGAGCACTCAAAAGCACCCTGAAAGTGCTCGTTACAGAGAGGACGTGTTTCAGTGGTTGAACAGGAGTGGGAGAGCCGTCATCCAGTGGTAGCCCAAGAGCAGTTTCGCTGCGCCGAGAGCAGCCGGGAGCAGTCCGGACTGCTCTCGCCTGAAAAGCGGAGTAAGCCGTCATATCTTCCTCATTTCTTTTTATTTTGCTTCAGCCGGCGCTAGGGTCGCCGGCTAAAGCGCGCGCGGCGGCAATGGCGGCAGCCAAGCGAGGTTGGTTTTTTGGCACCGCTGTTTTTGACGTCGGTGATACGAGCGAGCTTCGCGGCTATTTAGCGACAGATCCTGGCATTTCTAGTCCGCCTTGCTTCTCGTTGGATGCGCGGGGGACAGCGGGCTTCGCCTTGCTGAAGTGCTTGAGACGCTCGACGGTGACAGTAGCGAAAGCTGCTGGGGCGCTCAACTTCAGATTCAAGTTGCAGTTTCAGATGATATTCGCAGGCCGAAACATTGTGGGATGCGTCGGCGCTGCACAAAAGTATGTAGTAGGTGGCTGCAAACGGTGACAGCGTTACGCCTGACAGATTACAAGACGATCATGCGTGTTTTGCCGCTCTCCTGCAGAGAATAGTGGGACGTCGATTGCTTTAGTCATATGGTACATTTCTCCTCACACGTCCCCCTCCCACCTGCTCTCAGAATGCACGCCGTATTCCAGTGGCGGGTCGAGTGTCCCTGCTCTCACTGCGCGGTCACCCGACTCCGCACTGCGCGGCGCCCTGCTCCTGTTCTCCCAATGGAATTCGCCATTAGAGAGCGACTCGCGTATGCTACGACGTGTTCTTTGGCCTCGAAGCGTTAAATAAGTACAGCACCGACACCAATACTGCTAGCACCCGTGTGCAGTTCTGTGTGAATCAAGGGGTCGAAGTGTTTGACAACTGGATGGGACGTCAAACGGAACTTCTGTTCACGAAAAGCACACGCACGTTCTGGGGTCCAGTCAAAGTGAACGCCTTTCTCAAGCAGACACTTCAGCGGATGCATGATGTGAGCAAATCCGGGAATAAACTGACGAAAGTATGAGCAAATGTCCAAGAAGCTTCGTAGCTCCTTTACGGAACGAGGTTGCTGCAAGGTTTAGACCGCAGCCGTTTTCGTTGGATCAGGTCTTATGCCTTCTTTGCTCACTAGGTGGCCTAGAAATAGTGTTTGGTGTTCTCCTAAGCGAGATTTCTTGGAGTTTAGTACCAAGCGTGCTTTGCCTAGGCACTCCAGTACAAGATTGAGGCGAACGTTCTGTTCACTAAACGTGCGTCTGAAAATTACGACATCATCCAAATAACACATGCAGACTTACCACTTCAAACCACGCAGAATATTGTCCATGAAGCGCTCAAAAGTTGCGGGCGCGTTAGACAGCCCGAACGGCATTACATCCAATTCTAAAAATCCGTCTGGTGTAGCGAATGCCCTTGCTTCCTTGTCTGCCTTGTGCATCGGAATCTGCGAGTATCCGCACCGCAAGTCTACACTCGAAAAGTATGAGGCCGAAGAAAGTTAATCTATAGCATAATCAATCCGTGGCAAAGGGTATACGTCTTTCTTAGCAACGGCGTTGAGGCGGCTGTAATCAACGCAAAATCGCCATGTGCCATCTTTCTTTTTCACTAGAATTACTGGTGCTGCCCACGAACCAATTCACTCTTGGATAACGTTTTTCTCTAGCATGTCACGGACTTGGTCATTGATCACCTTGCGCTCCGAAGGGGACACCCGGTATGGCTTTTGTCGCAGAGGCTCGTGAGATCCCGCGTCTATGCGAGGCCGTACACGAGAAGGGGGAAAGGATGGTAGAGCCTCTTGCTGGGAAATTCGAACACCGCGAACTGTTTTCGTAGAATATTTGCCAGTTCCTGACGTTGGTTAGTGCTGATTTATTTATCATAGCAATCATGGAAGTGTCCGTGGCGCATGCTTCCGAATAGGACTCATCCTTGGCATCGGGGGCTTCCGCCAGGACGGCGAGCGCCAATACTTGATGTTCACATATAGCCGCAAGTTTCAGACCCTCCGCTAGTATTGTGGGTTCATTGGAGCAATTTATTGTCCATAAAACAGTACACCCGTCGATAACCGACCGCGTACAATAGGGCACTATAACATTCTTCTTAAGGCAACTAATGTGAACGGGCTCTACTGTAGCGTCAAATGTTCTGTCGGTTGCAGGAGAACAGGCGAATGGAACACATTTGGCAGACATCGGCGTTACGACGGTATCTGCGGACACGCAAAGGGCACATTCGTAACATGGCGGGTGTTCCACAAATACGGCCGGAAGGCTCGAATCAACACTAATTTCTTCCGTTCGACAATCGACATTGGCACCACACAGCTCCAGAAAATTGAGGCCCAGAATTACATCATGCATAGCATGAGGTAAAACTACGAACTCCGTGTTAAACGTTTCACAACCAAAGCTAACTGCTGCACTGCACACACCTACAGGGTACAATAGTTTTCCACTTACTCCACGAAACACATTGGCACGGTTCCATGAAAACAGCACTTTTCGTCCTAGCAGGCGTTTGAATGCGTGACTCATTACAGAAACGGTCGCTCCAGTGTCCACTAATGCCGTTGTTGAGACGCCGTCTACACGTACACAAACCTTACTATTAAACGTGCAAATTAGCGGAGGTTTTTCTGTCATAATCGAAGACTGTCCAGCGGCCTCACCTCCAACGGCAGCACTGACTAGTTTTCCGGCGAAGGCGACGGGTAGCGGTGACCTGCTTACGCGAGGGGCAGAAGGTGGTGGCAAGTTCCGATCTGAGGCCGGTGAACGGTTTCGCAGTGTTCCCAGGATCTCGTTGGACATACCGCGTGGATATGTGTGCACCCGACCAAATGGTTGATCGGTCGTACTTCGGCGGCTGGCGGCGTTTGCCATATTTTACTACTTCCTCAATCTTTTCCACGTTATAATTTCCGATATCCCTTACTTTTTTTCTTATTGATCAGTTTCGACAGTTCAGCGAATTCTATCGGATCTCTCGAGTTTGACACTTTCGTATTTTGCTGTTTCTTTATTAGGTCCTTTGGGAGAGCTTAGCTACTGGTTTGCTTTGGTGCCTTACCTCTCACTTCCATTGCTGCTTCTGAGATCACCCTAGTTACGGTTTCATTCATTACCTCTATTTTATCTTCATCTTCCTGTTCTAAAGCTGCATATTTGTTTGCGAGCACCAGCCTGAATTGGTCTGCTTTTACCCTTACTAAGTCTAGGTTGGCCTGTTTCTTCTTAACTAATTTCATTATTTATCTCTTCAAATTGAGAGAAATCCTAGATCTTACTAACCTATGGGCACTGCACTTTGCCCTACCTAACACTTATACATCCTGCACTATGCTTGGATCGGCAGAGAGTATGGGATCTATTTAATTCCTTGTTTCTTCATTAATTGTCGGAGTCATTAATTTCTTCATTCTTCATTCGTCATTCTTCATTAAGGCTTTTCCAGGCCCACTACATGTTGCTGCGCTTCCTAGAAGGTAATCATTATTCGGAGCCTATTCCTTTCCGCGAATTCTACCCACATCTCTCCTCTAGGGCCGGTATTTTGTAGCGATGCCTTTAATGTCATAATACCACTGACAAAGTGCTTATCGCACTTTGGCAGTGGTCGGAGCGATGGTCCGTTCGCATTGTCAACGGGATCAGCCGGCCGTGAGCGGTGGATGATAAGACTAGAGTAGAAAAAGTCATAATGCCTTGCTACAAAATCGCGGCCTAGTATTCTTAGTTGCCAATTGCTTGCTCACCAGCCTGCTTTTTCCCCACTTTTGGATTGAGGTCTCCCATTACTACACTATACTTCGTTTGCACCTTTCTCATTGCTAATTTAACATCTTCATAAAACTCTTGTATTTCTTCATCGTCGTGACTGGAGGTTGGGGCGTAGGCTTGTACTCCTTTCATTCTATACCTCCTATTGAGATTTACTACGACGACTGCTACCCTCTCAATAATGCTGTAGAATTCATCAATGTTGTCCTCTATGTCCTTATGGATTAGAAGTCCTACTCCGAATTCTCTCTTATCTGGAAGACCCCTGTAGCAGAGGACGTGGCCGTTAGTCAGCATTAAAAAGCCTCACCAGTTGTTCTAACCTCACTAAGGCCAATAATAACCCAGGCAATGCCTGATAATTCCACACTCGAGAGGGTGTGCGTGTTGAACGTTGGCAGGTTCAGTTTCCATTGGCGGCCTGTCCGGACCCAGAGATTCTCAGCACTCTATGCCGCGTCGCAGATCTGACCACTGCCTTGGTCAGCTGCTTGCTCCTTAGCAGCTGGGGACTAAGGGCCATCGGTTATTTGTAGGAGTCATGAGGGAGGTAGTGGCCAAAAACTGCACCAGGGAGGCTCATTCCTGTTCTGGTGAGGGAGTGATTTTGTTTAAAGCTTAGTGGGCCTTCCTAGTTTGGTTGCACCTGGACTAGCCCACTAGCTCTAGGTGATTTTTTTCCGGTGTCAGGCGCCACTCCGTGCCTTAAAATGTGGAGGACTTGAGGAGGATTCGAACGTACGACCTTCAGATTAGAAGCCGGGTGTTCTATCTCTGCCCCACGCCACCAACAATACAATATCGTACAGCTCAAACTCAAGGTAGTTCCGTGCCATCATCCATGCGCATGCGTGCTTTAATGCTATAACGTTTCCGACAAGGGTAACAGCCTACACAGCCACTTCGCTGGTCATTTGCGTCACAAACGTAGATAGCAGTAGAAACCCAACTGTCGTTATCGCATGTGAAATAAGGGATCTGCTTCTTTTTTCGCCTAGTGCGATCTATTTTCAGACGCGAGAAGTGCCAAAAGGGAAAAAATTTGCGACAGACTAATAGACGCTAATACAAAATTTTCGATGCTTTATAGAGGAAGAAACTTGGGTCGAAGTTACTAATAAAAGCCGCCCAACACCTGCATCAAAAATATTATTAAACCTATTTTAAAGATGCTATAACAGTGCCTTTGTTTTGCGTTAGTACTAACCACATTGCAAAAAAGTGAGGTAACCATGGCTAATAGGATAACTACACAATAAGAGAATAAAACAAGGTGTTACATAGGCTTATTCATCTCTGTGATATCTAAATTCTGACGCAGTTTAAGAAAGAAAGACATACGTTGGAAAGGTCAAATTTAGGAAAGGTCAAATTTGAATGTTATCAAAGCAGATTTATATGTATGTAAAACAACCATTAAAAATATGGGACCTTGGTAATAATTTGAGCATAGAAAGAAAGTATTCCATATACCCACGGAAATTTCAGTAGACAACGTCAAGATCAGCGGTAAAGATCAAACTAATGAAATGAGTCGTCACTTTTTCTATGTAGGTGTATGCAAAATTGAAATAGTGTATACGAGGGCTACATAGTTATACATGAGCAGCAATGTGTGACCGCATATGTGATGATGAGCTACCTATTCAGCAGGGGCATAGCAAGGGGGGGGGGGGGCTGAGGCACCCCCCCCCCCCCAGCAATTTTTCCGTGCTGGCATGCACCGCCGACCAAAACAACCACCGACGCCAGGAATCATTCTGGATTTTGTCTACAATGTCCTTTTCACGCTCCAAAAGACAATTCCGCACGAACATACCAAACTCGGGCTGGATTTCGTGGCAAGGCCTTTGCACCTGGAGTCAAAGAATGCAAGAAGCCCCATCCGAGCACAAACTTTCAAGGGCTTTTCGATAGTGAGCGGGCGCGTTGCGGCATCTCGCAGCGGCTGCGGAATCTACGGAGCGCATGAATTTCAATTACGAAACTTTATGAGTATAAATTTCTGATAAACTTTTGACGCGAAAGGTGCACTAACATTTCCAAAAGCGTGCTTTAGATTTTCAGTTCTGGAACTTATAGGTTTCATGTTCTTATAAACTTGCGCCAACATGCGCGCACTGGAGTCCTCGTGTCCAAGCCATTTCAGAAATGGAAGCACGCGCTCGCACACACGAAAATACGCTTCCACACACGAAATATGCTTCCACACACACTCCCCGCAGGGGCGTCTGCGTCAGCAGGCGTTTGGTGTGTTGCGACACCACGTACCCGAGCACACGAGGGTTGGACCCTCCCGCGTCTAACCGTGCGCGGCTTAGCCGTGTCCGGGGAAAAGGGGATCCTGGGGGTTGAGCCAACGCCGAGTGTTTGGACCTTTAAGGCCCCTCGGCGGAGGCAACACACCCCTTTGGCCTCGGCTTCACGTAGACGGCACCCCCGGACTGACCCACCCAGGGGAAATCGGTAGTTGCCTTTTCCTGTCTCTCTCTCCAATCTTCGTCTTTCGCTCGCCTTTTCATCTTTCCTGTCTTCTACTCTCTTCTATATTACTTCCGATCTTCTTGGCAGCGAGGGTTAACCCTGTGTGAGTAGCCAACCTAGGTTATTTCATATTCGGTTATGGTGGTGACGTACGGCTGGCGTCTGCAGGACCTGTGTTTACAGGCCCTGCAGCGTCCCCTGGTTGGGCTCCGTGGTGGGTGGCTGGCGTTGCTGCCGAAAAATCCATATATCCTTATGGCTAGTTCCTTCCCATCACTCCCTGATCGCCGTCTGAAACGAGGGCGCACCGAAGACGTGTTCCAGTTCTTTGGACAACAAAGACAGAACTTCCCTAGATTCCATGTAATTCACTCCGAAAAAGCAGGAAGACAAGTGCGAACAATCTCTCCATTTCTAGTCTCTAAATCCCTAACTGAGGCTCTTGGGCCAGGTTACAAGGCATCGAGGATGGCCAGTGGTGATCTCCTCTTGGAGCTCCATGATCAGAAACAATATGACAAGCTGCCTAATCTAGTGTCCTTTGGGGACATCCAAGTAACTGTAACCCCACACCGCACCATGAACACCACCCGAGGCGTTGTCTCAGACGACGATTTGTTGGAACTGACTGAAGCTGAACTCTTGGAGGGCTTCAGTGAACAGAATGTTATCAACGTTAAGCGAATTAAAATGAGGCGTGACGGAAAAGAAATCCAGACTAAGCACCTGATACTCACTTTCAATTCAAGTGTTCTGCCCGAGTCCATCGAGGCCGGGTACATCAAACTTCGTGTAAGGCCATACGTGCCAAATCCTCTGAGATGCTTTAAGTGCCAGCGCTTTGGGCACAGCTCACAGAACTGCCGAGGTCGGCAAACTTGTGCGAAATGCAGTGCACACGAACACACTTCTGAATCTTGTGAAAACTCTCTCCACTGTGTAAACTGTGATGGGGAACACGCCGCATACTCGCGGTCCTGCCCATCCTGGAAAAAGGAAAATGAAATTGTCACAATTAAAGCAAAACAAAACATTTCGTTCAAAGAGGCACGTCGGCAGGTATCCTACCTACCAAAAACCAGCTTTGCCGAAGTGGTGCGTCAGGGGGCTGCGCCACAACGGCTTTCGGCGGCTGTCTGGCACACGCGTAGTGAGCCAGCCGTGACGCCATCCGCCCCCTTGGCGGCTGCAGCTAGTGCTGCTCCGCCATCCCAGAAGAAGGGGCCATCGACCTCCGGGCTGGTGGCCTCAAGGGTCTCGTCTCTTGAGACGAGGCCTTCAACGCGAACAAACCGCTCTCAAGAGCGGGTGTCCAGCGGGCCGCAAGAGCCGATGGACACATCTTCTAGCCAGACGGCGCAGCCAGCGCCTAAGGAGCGGCGAGAATCTCTCGACCGCTCCAAAAAAGAGAAACCCCGCATTACAGGGCCTCTAAAGGGTTCCGTAAGCTAACTTTTTTTTCTTAAACACACAGCACAAAACTCTTTTTAATATGGGCACTCAAATAATTCATTGGAACGTCAGAGGTCTCCTTCAAAATCTTGACGACGTTAAAGAAATCCTCCGCAAGTTTAGTCCCAGGGTGTTGTGTGTTCAAGAAACACACCTCAAACATACACAAACAAATTTCCTTAGAGAATATGCTATTTTTCGCAAAGACCGCGAGGACACTGTCGTGTCATCCGGTGGTGTAGCTATCATAGTAGAGAGAGGTGTTGCCTGCCGGGAAATAAAACTTTGTACGCCCCTAGAGGCAGTTGCTGTCCAAGGGGTGCTGTTTGACAAGCTAGTCACTATCAGCTCTATATACATCCCTCCCAGTTATCACCTTAATAAAACCGAATTTCAAAACTACATAGATGAAATTCCGGCTCCATACATAGTTGTCGGAGATTTGAACGCACACAACACACTGTGGGGAGACTCTCGTTGCGATGCGAGAGGTCGCCTAATCGAAAACTTTCTCTTTTCCTCAGGAGCATGTATACTTAATAAGAAAGAGCCAACATACTACAGTGTGGCGCATAATACATACTCCTCCATAGATTTAACTATAGCATCAAGCACACTAATGCCGCACCTAGAGTGGTCCGTTCTGAAGAACCCTTTTGGGAGCGACCACTTCCCTATTATATTAAACTTAACGAAACAAGATATAAGCTCACCACACATTCCCCGATGGAAGGTTGACACAGCTAACTGAGAACGTTTCCGAGAACTTACGTATTTAAGCACGGATGATATTGCCTCCTTTAATATAGAAGACGCTGTGGCGTATATTACAGGCTTTATAATTGATGCTGCCACGAAATGCATCCGTCAAACTAATGGACTAGCGAATAAACGTCGCATCCCGTGGTGGAATGAAGAATGTAAACAAGCACGGAAAAATCAAAACAAAGCTTGGGGACGACTTCGCGACTCCCCAACTGCTGAAAATTTGATTAGTTTCAAACAAATAAAGTCCCAGGGTAGAAGAACACGCCGACGTGCTAAAAGGGAGAGTTGGGAGAAGTACATCTCCAGTATAAATTCTTACACGAATGAGAAAAAAGTGTGGAATCGAGTAAATAAATTAAAAGGCCGGGAGATACACCCACTCCCCTTAGTAAGTACTCAAGGAGAGAGCCTGGAAGATCAGGCTGGTTGTCTGGGCGAACACTTTGAATATATCTCCAGTGCGTCCCACTACACACAAGCATTTCTGAGAGTCAAAGAACGCGAAGAGCGACAGCCCCTAAAACATAAAGGTTCATCGAGTGAGGTCTACAACTATCCATTTACTTTAACTGAACTGAAAGCATCCCTCGCTTGCTGCAATAACTCTGCGCCAGGCGGTGATCGTGTCATATATGAAATGATTAAGCACCTGAATCCTGAAGCGCTGAAAACACTCCTGTATCTTTTCAATGTCATGTGGGCGCATGGATATATCCCGTCCTCATGGAAGGAAGCTATAGTCATTCCCGTGCTTAAACAAGGCAAAGACCCGTCCCTAGCCAGCAGTTACAGGCCAATAGCGCTAACAAGCTGTCTGTGCAAACTATTTGAAAAAATGATCAACAGGCGCTTAATCTGTTTCCTTGAAAATAACAAATTACTAGACCCCTTCCAATGTGGTTTCAGGGAAGGTATGTCCACAACAGACCACCTTGTTCGCATTGAGTCTTATATCAGGGATGCATTTATACATAAACAGTTCTGTCTTTCAGTGTTTCTTGACCTAGAGAAAGCTTACGATACAACATGGCGCTACGGCATTCTCCGAGATCTCTCTGCGATGGGTGTCCGTGGCAACATGTTAAACACAATCGAAAGTTACCTATCGAATCGCACATTCCGCGTAAGAGTGGGTAACGCTCTTTCTAAGTCATTCACCCAAGAGACCGGTGTGCCACAAGGGGGCGTGCTTAGTTGCACACTATTTATCGTAAAAATGAGTTCCCTGCACACAAGTCATCCCACGCACTATGTTTTATTCTGTTTATGTCGACGATGTGCAGATAGCCTTCAAGTCATGCAATATTGCCATCTGCGAACGACAAGTGCAGCTTGTAATAAACAAATTGCCCAAATGGGCAGATGAAAATGGTTTTAAGGTAAATCCCCAGAAGAGCACTTGCATACTCTTTACTAACAAGAGAGGCGTAACGCCAGTCCCAAGTATTGCAATCAAAGGAGATGCGCTCTCTGTGAGCAGCGAGCATAAGTTTCTAGGCATTGTTTTAGATTCGAAGCTTACATTTATTCCTCATATTAAGTATCTGAGGGCAAAATGCCTGAAAACAATGAACCTTTTAAAGCTTCTGTCGCGTACGACTTGGGGTAGCGATCGAAAGTGTCTGCTGAACCTCTATAAAAGTCTTGTCCGCTCACGCCTCGATTACGGAGCTATAGTGTATAATTCCGCAACTCCAAGTGCATTAAAAATACTAGACCCCGTTCACCATCTGGGTATCCGCCTTGCGACCGGTGCTTTCAGGACAAGTCCAATCCAGAGCCTCTACGTAGAGTCAAATCAATGGGCACTTCATCTGCAGCGGTCATACAGCAGTTTTACATATTTTCTGAAAGTACAAGCAAACATTGAACATCCCTCTTATTCCACCTTGTTGCGACACCACGTACCCGAGCACATGAGGGTTGGCCCCTCCCGCGTGTAGCCGTGCGCGGCTTAGCCGTGTCCGGGGAAAAGAGGATCCTGGAGGTTGAGCCGATGCCGGGTGTTTGGACCTTTACGGCCCCTCGGTGGAGGCAACACACCTCTTTGGCCTCCGCTTCGCGTAGACGGCACCCCCGGACTGACCCACCCGGGGGAAATCGGTAGTCGCCTTTTCCTGTCTCTCTCTCCCCAATCTTCGTCTCTCTCATACTTTTTCGCCTTTCCTGTCTTCTACTCTCTTCCATTTACTTCCTTTTTTCGCTGGCGGCAAGGGTTAACCGTGTGTGGCTACCCTACCTTGGGTACACCATATTTGGTTATAGTAGCGGCGTACGACTGGCGTCGTGCAGACTTGTGTACAAGCTCTGCCGCGTCCCCTCGTTGGGCTCCATGGTGGGTGGTCGGCGCTGTTGCCGAATATACACACCTTCTTATGGCAGCGCAAACCTCTGTTGTCTATGATCGGCCTCTGAAAAGAGGCCGCACCGAAGCAACGTTCCAGTTCTCCTTTCGGAGCAACACCCCAACATTCCCCAAGTACCATGTAGTCCATAGTGAAAACAACACACCCGTAAGAAAGCTCTCCCCTTTCCTGGTGGCCAAGTGCCTAAAAGACAAAATTGGACCGACATATAAAGCCTCAAAAATGTCTAGCGGGGACCTCCTCCTAGAACTAAATGACAAAGACCAAGTACAAATGCTCTCGGAACTTACCAGTATTGGCGATGCCACAGTTACAATTTCAGCCCACAGAACTCTAAATACAAGCAGGGGTGTGATATCCGAGGAGGACTTCCTTGGCTTGAGCGATGAAGAACTGCTGGAGGGTTTCCAGGAACAAAACGTGACCAAAGTACAAAGAATTGTCATCCGCAGAAATGATCAAGAAATTCCCACAAAACATGTTATACTCACCTTTGGAACAAGCGAAATGCCTACCTCTCTCAATGCAGGATATGTAAAAGTAAATGTCAGGCCATATATCCCGAACCCCAGACGATGTTTCAAGTGTCAAAGGTTTGGACATGCTTCACATGCATGCCGAGGACAAACAACCTGTGCTAAATGCAGCTCAAATGAACATCAATCTGACAATTGCACTTCTTCTCTACACTGTGTAAACTGCAAAGGGGACCATGCAGCTTACTCGCGGTCCTGTCCTTGCTGGAAAAAAGAAAAAGAAGTAATTGCACTAACTGTGAAAGAAAAAATCTCGTTCTACGAAGCTAGAAAGCGATTGTCTTACCTTTCTAGAAGAAGTTATGCCGAAGTGACGCAGGTGGGGGCAGCGTCACAGAGGCCTCGGGAGTCCTGCGGGCCCACACACAGTGGTCCTGCAGTCACCCCTCCCGCCCCCGTGGTGGAAGCAGTCAGCACTGCTCCACCCTCTTCGAAGGGCCCGCAGACACCAGTCTCGCAGGGCCCTAAAATCAATCGAACCCCAAGGCCCGAGACACGTGTCTCGGCGCCCAACTCTCGGTCCTCCAGCGCCTCAGGGAGAGCGATGGAGGTCGACTCAAAAACCCCGGTGTCGTCGACGCCGAAGGACAAGCGCTCTCTCGAGCGCGCAAAGAGGGACAAAGTCCCAATAACCACACTAATTAAGAAAGTGGTAACCTAAAGGTTATCGCTCCTTTGTATTAGCCTTCTCCACATCTATGTCACCTAACATTTTATTCAATCGTAATGCCATCTTTTACCTTTCAGTCTTAAATGGCTTTTATTATCCACTGGAACTGCAGAGGACTATTACGCAACTTAGGTGACATCAAAGACATGCTAAATAATTTCTCTCCTGTAGCCTTGTGCTTGCAGGAAACAAACCTAGGCGAAAAACATAAAAATTTTTTAAAAGGCTACACTGTGGTACGGCGCGACCGTACCCAGGCGAGCCGGCTTTCGGGTGGTGTAGCCATTGTTCTGCAGGGAGGTATAGCAGCCAGAGAAATTGCCATTAACAGTCACATAGAAGCCGTTGCTGTCACCATTTTAGCACACAAAACCATCACCATTTGCTCACTATACATTCCACCACACGCACATTTTACTGTAAGAGACCTAGAGTTAATTTTAAACCAGCTACCCGAACCTTTTTTAATAGCGGGTGATTTTAACGCACATAACACGTTATGGGCCCCGCAGGGGCGTCTGCACAAGCAGGCGTTTGGTGAGTTGCGCCACCACGTACCCGAGCACACGAGGTTTGGAACCTCCCGCGTCTAACCGTGCGCGGCTTAGCCGTGTCCGGGGAAAAGGGGATCCTGGGGGTTGAGCCAATGCCGGGTGTTCGGACCTATACGGCCCCTCGGCGGAGGCAACACACCCCTTTGGCCTCGGCTTCACGTAGACGGCACCCCCGGACTGACCCACCCGGGGGAAATCGGTAGTTGCCTTTTCCTGTCTCTCTCTCCAATCTTCGTCTTTCTCTCTCGCCTTTTCATCTTTCCTGTCGTCTACTCTCTTCTATATTACTTCCGACCTTCTTGGCAGCGAGGGTTAACCCTGTGTGAGTAGCCGACCTAGGTTATTTCATATTCGGTTATAGTGGTGACGTACAGCTGGCGTCCGCAGGACTTGTTTTTATAAGACCTGTGGCGTCCCCTTGTTGGGCTCCACGGTGGGCGGCTGGCGTTACTACCGAAAACTGAAAATTTTCCATGGATAGCTCCTTTCCCAAGCTCTCTGATCGCCCTCAGAAACGAGGGCGCACCGAAGAAATATTTAAATTTTTTGGTCGCAACACTGAGAATTTCCCCCGCTATCAGGTAATACACTGTGAGAAACCAGGAAAGACAACGAGAATGATCTCGCCCTTCCTCGTTTCCAAAAGTCTAACTCAGACAATTGGCCGAGGCTATAAGGCAACCAGACTTGCGAGTGGCGACCTTCTCTTGGAACTACATGACAAAAAGCAATATGAAAAACTTTGTAATCTAGTGTCTCTCGGGGACATACCAGTTTCAGTGACCCCACACCGCACCATGAACACCATCCGCGGTGTGATTTCCGATGATGATCTCATGCAGCTGACCGAGACTGAACTTCTGGAAGAATGGAAAGAACAAAATGTTATCAACGTAAAACGAATCAGAATAAGGCGTGATGGTAAAGAAATTGACACTAAGCATCTAATACTCACATTCGGTTCCAGTGTGCTGCCAGAAACCATCGAGGCAGGTTACATTAAAATCAGAGTAAGGCCGTACATCCCCAACCCTCTCCGTTGCTTCAAATGCCAAAGATTTGGCCACAGTTCACAGAACTGCCGAGGCCGTCAGACTTGTGCGAAATGCAGTGCGAACGAACACCTCTCTGAATCATGTGAAAACTCTCTCCACTGTGTAAACTGTGATGGGGAGCACGCCGCATACTCGCGGTCGTGCCCTACCTGGAAAAGAGAAAAAGAAATAGTAACAATTAAAGTAAAGGAGAACATATCATTCAAGGAGGCTCGTAGGCGGCTATCATACCTGCCCAAAAACACCTTTGCCGATGTGACGCGTCAGGGGGCAGCGACACAACGGTTTCCGGCGGCTGTCCGGCTCACACGCAGTGAGCCGCCAGCGACGCCATCCGCCCCCTCGGCGGCTGCAGCTCAGGCTGCTCCGCCATCTCAGAACACGGGGCCATCGACCTCAGGGCTGGTGGCCTCCAAGGTCTCGTCCCTCGAGACGAGGCCTTCACGTCCAACTAACCGCTCACAAGAGCGCGTGTCCAGCGCCTCGCAAGATGCGATGGACACAACAACCGGCCAGACGGCGCCACCAGCGCCTAAGGAGCGGCGATAATCTCTCGACCGCTCCAGAAAGAAAAATCTCGTATCACGGCGCCTGCAAAGGGCCCCGTGAGCTAATCCTCACCTCTTAAACACACAGCACAAACACATTTGTCATTATGGAGACACAAATACTACAGTGGAATGTCAGAGGACTTCTTCACAACCTCGACGACATTACAGAACTCCTACACAAACATAATCCAAAGTTGCTGTGTGTTCAAGAGACACATCTGAAACCTACAAACACAAACTTCCTTCGTCAATACACGATCTTCCGAAAAGACCGTAACGAGGCTAACGCCTCCGGCGGTGTAGCAATAGTTGCCAACAAGTCCGTAGCTTGTCGACACGTCGCCCTTCGGACGCCCCTTGAGGCAGTGTCTGTTCGGGCTATCCTATTTAACAAATTGGTCACGGTATGTTCCATTTATATACCCCCGAACCATAAACTTGAAAAAACAGACCTTCATAACCTTATTGATCAGCTTCCCGAGCCTTTCATGCTCGTGGGTGATTTTAACGCCCACAACACGATGTGGGGCGACTCGCGATGCGACGCGCGAGGTCGACTCATAGAAAACTTCCTTTTAAACTCCGGTGCATGCCTCTTCAATAAGAAGGAGCCAACCTATTATAATCTCCATCACAATACATACTCATCAATAGACCTGTCGATTGGCTCTGCCTCCCTTTTCTCTGATTTAGAATGGCATGTGATCAAAAATCCATATGGAAGTGACCACTTCCCAGTAAGTCTAAACTTGGTAACGCAACGTGACTCCCCTCCAGATGTCTCTCGCTGGAAACTAGCCTCAGCTGATTGGAAATGTTTTAAGGAATCCACCTACCTATCACAGGATTTTATAAGAAATTTTAGTATAGATGATGCCGTATCATATTTTACCGCTTTTATCATTGACGCAGCTGAGAAGTTCATTCATCAGACAAATGGGACTACATCCAAAAGACGGGTTCCCTGGTGGAATGATAATTGCAGACAGGCACGAAAGAGACAAAATAAAGCCTGGGGAAAACTACGCAAATGCCCAACTGCGGAGAACCTAATCGAATTTAAACAGATTAAATCACAGGGGCGAAGGACGCGGCGACAAGCAAAGAGGGCCAGCTGGGAGAAGTTTGTCTCAGGAATTAATTCCTATACGCAGGAAACAAAAGTGTGGAATGGACTCAGAAAGCTTAAGGGGCAATCGACCCACTCTTTGCCTCTGGTAAATGACTATGGAAATAGCTTGGAAGACCAGGCTAACGCTCTCGGGGAGCACTTCGAGTACGTGTCTAGCTCAATCAACTATACACAGTCATTCCTTAAACACAAGGAACAAATAGAACGGATGCCATTAGATCGGAAGTGCAGACGGTTCGAACCCTACAATAGCCCTTTTTCCATTGCCGAGTTAAGAGCCTCCTTAAAGAAATGTCAGAGCTCTGCTCCGGGTCCTGACAAAGTAGTCTATGATATGATCAAATACCTCCACACAGACACCCAAATGACTCTACTCACACTTTTTAATAAAATATGGGCTGCTGGCTACATTCCTTCTACATGGAAAGAAGCAATTGTCGTTCCGGTTCTGAAGCAGGGGAAGGACCCTTCTTTAGTGACAAGCTATCGCCCAATAGCGCTCACAAGTTGCCTGTGTAAGCTATTCGAAAAAATGATTAACTGCCGTCTCCTGCATTTCCTCGAATCAAACAAACTGCTCGATCCATATCAGTGTGGCTTTAGAGAAGGCCGGTCAACAACCGACAATCTAGTACGTATCGAGGCAAATATCCGAAACGCTTTTGTCCATAAGCAGTTTTTCTTGTCCGTATTCCTCGACATGGAAAGGGCCTACGACACAACGTGGCGCTTTGGAATATTGCGGGATATGTCCGAGATGGGTATTCGGGGATGCATGCTTAGTGTTATAGAAAGCTACCTGTCTAACCGTACTTTTCGAGTTAGAATTGGCAGTACTCTGTCCAGACCTTTTATTCAGGAAACCGGGGTTCCACAGGGTGGAGTACTTAGTTGTACGCTCTTCATTGTAAAGATGAATTCCTTGCATTCAGTCATTCCACGCAGTATGTTTTATTCGGTATACGTAGATGACGTACAGATAGGATTTCAGTCGTGCAACCTGGCAATCTGTGAGCGACAGGTTCAGCTCGGTCTCAACAAAGTCTCCAAATGGGCTGATGAAAATGGCTTTAAGCTCAACCCGAATAAAAGCTCTTGTGTTCTTTTTACACGAAACAGAAGATTGAACGCTGATCCTGACGTAGAGCTGTATGGACAGCGGATACCTGTAAGTACCGAATACAAATTTTTGGGCATAATACTAGACACCAAGCTTACATTCATCCCACACATAAAGTATCTTAAGAACAAATGCCTAAAGACAATGAACATTCTTAAACTTTTGTCGCACACAACGTGGGGTAGTGATAGGAAATGCCTCATGAACCTATATAAGAGCCTTATACATACACGATTAGACTACGGGGCTATAGTGTACCAGTCTGCTACGCCGAGCGCGCTAAAGATGCTGGATCCCGTGCACCATCTGGGCATCCGCTTGGCCACAGGTGCTTTTAGGACAAGTCCTGTGGCAAGCCTCTACGTAGAGGCAAATGAGTGGTCACTCCACCTACAAAGGACATATTCCAGCTTCACATATTTTCTCAAGGTAAACGCCAATTCTGAACATCCGGCATATCCGACCATAAATGACACGACTAATACCACACTCTTTCACAATCGACCTGCAGCGAGAGAACCTTTCTCGTTGCGTGTGCGGAGCCTCAGCAAAGAACTAGGTGTACCACTCCTTGAACAACGTCTCATGCCTCCAGCAAAGTTGTTACCGCCGTGGCAATGGCAGCTCATAGACTGTGACACATCATTTATAGAAGTCACGAAACATGCGCCAGAGGCACACATTAAAATTCATTTCCTAGAACTCCAATCTAAATACTCATGTACAGAGTTTTATACAGACGCTTCCAAGTCACATGCCGGGGTATCTTATGCAGCCATCGGTCCATCATTTTCGGAATCCGGTGTACTGCACCCGGAGACAAGCATCTTTACGGCTGAGGCCTACGCACTATTATCGGCAGTGAAGTTTATAATGAAATCAAAACTTGAAAAGACTATTATATTTACAGACTCCCAAAGTGTTGTGAAAACATTGAAGTCGCTGTGTAAACACAGAAACCCTGTACTTACTGAGCTCTATTCCATTTTATGCAGAGCGTATATATCTAACCAGCATGTGATTATATGCTGGGTGCCTGGCCATAGAGGCATTGAGGGTAATGAGCTTGCAGACCAGTTAGCCACATCAACTACACCGCAAACTAATAATCCTGCCGCTGCTATTCCTCCCACAGATCTGAAGCCTTTTTTGCGAAGGAAACTGCGAGTCCACTGGCAGCACTTGTGGGACGCTGAAACAAATAATAAACTTCGCATGATTAAACCACATTTAGGTTTCTGGCCCTCACCTACGAAAACACGACGAATTGATGTCCTATTCTGTCGTCTCAGAATAGGACACACGTACGGCACCCACAATTTTTTGCTTACTGGTGATGAACCACCAACCTGTGGTAGATGTGGTGAGAGGCTGACCGTCCTCCACGTCCTGCTGGAGTGTCGGGAAGCCGAAACGGAAAGAAGAAAACATTTTCCTGCAGCATACCGTTATCATATCCCTCTTCATCTCATGATGTTTATTGGTGAAGAACCACTTTTTAACGCCAAAGCAATCCTCGGATTTTTGAACGATGTTGTGCTACATGTTATTAGCCCAATAAGTTCGTAGCGCATCCTCTCTCTAGAGGATGCCGTTGTGATAGTTTTTTGTAGCACATGCCTCCAGTCCCTTGTGGTTCAAGGGCTCTGTGTAGGCAGTTTTAAATATTTTAAATATCGTGTCACTCTTTCCCAATGCATTCTTCATTTCATAGTACGCCTCAGTAGTCATTGCCATGATTTTAGTACATATATATTTTACGCACTTTACAGCGATTATTTTTAGGCCCCTTTACAGCCACGCCTCATCTACTACTCAGAATTCATCGCTCCACTGCAAACTCACAAACAATGGCATGGCGCTCTTTGGCCATACTTGGCCCTTGCGCCATTAAAACACCATACATCATCATTGCCTCCTTTAATATAGAAGACGCTGTGGCGTATATAACAGGCTTAATAATTGACGCTGCCACGAAATGCATCCTTCAAACTAACGGACTTACGAATAAACGTCGCATCCCGTGGTGGAATGAAGAATGTAAACAAGCACGGAAAAATCAAAACAAAGCTTGGGGACGACTTCGCGACTCCCCAACTGCTGAAAATTTGATTAGTTTCAAACAAATAAAGTCCCAGGGTAGAAGAACACGTCGACGTGCTAAAAGGGAGAGTTGGGAGAAGTACATCTCCAGTATAAATTCTTACACGGATGAGACAAAAAGTGTGGAATCGAGTAAATAAATTAAAATGCCGGGAGGTACACCCTTTACCGTTAGTCAGTACACAAGGTGAGAGCCTGGAAGACCAGGCAGGTTGTCTGGGCGAGCACTTCGAACATGTATCCAGTGCGTCCCACTACACACAAGCATTTCTTAGGTTCAAAGAACACGCAGAGCGAAAGCCCCTTGATCGAAAATGTTCACAAAATGAAGATTACAACTGCCCATTCAGCCTAGTTGAACTTAAAGCTTCTCTTACTTGCTGCAACAACTCGGCGCCAGGCGGCGATCGTGTCATGTATGAAATGATTAAGCACCTGCATGCTGAAGCGCTGAAAACACTCCTGTCTCTTTTCAATGCCATGTGGGCGGCTGGGTATATCCCGCCCTCGTGGAAGGAGGCCACAGTCATCCCCGTGCTTAAACAAGGCAAAGACCCGTCCCTAGCCAGCAGCTACAGGCCAATAGCGCTAACAAGCTGTCTGTGCAAACTATTTGAAAAAAATGATCAACAGGCGCTTAATTTGTTTCCTTGAAAATAACAAATTACTAGACCCCTTCCAATGTGGTTTCAGGGAAGGTATGTCCACAACAGACCACCTTGTTCGCATTGAGTCTTATATTAGAGACGCTTTTATACATAAGCAGTTCTGTATTTCAGTGTTCCTCGACCTAGAGAAAGCTTATGACACGACATGGCGCTACGGCATTCTCAGAGATCTTTCCGCGATGGGTGTCCGTGGCAACATGTTAAATACAATCGAAAGTTACCTATCTAATCGCACATTCCGCGTAAGAGTGGGTAACGCTTTTTCGAAGTCATTCACCCAAGAGACCGGTGTGCCACAAGGGGGCGTGCTTAGTTGCACACTATTATTGTAAAAATGAGTCCCTGCACACAGTCATCCCACGCACTATGTTTTATTCTGTTTATGTCGACGATGTGCAGATAGCCTTTAAGTCATGCAACATTGCCATCTGCGAACGACAAGCGCAGCTGGGAATAAACAGATTGTCCAAATGGGCAGATGAGAATGGTTTTAAAGTAAACGCCCAGAAGAGCACTTGCGTACTCTTTACAAACAAGAGAGGCATAACGCCTGTCCCCAGTATAGAAATCAAAGGAGATGCGCTCTCTGTGAGCAGCGAGCATAAGTTTCTAGGCATTATTTTAGATTCCAAGCTTACATTTATTCCTCATATTAAGTATCTGAGGGCAAAATGCCTGAAGACAATGAACCTTTTAAAGCTTCTGTCACGTACGACTTGGGGTAGTGATCGAAAGTGTCTGCTTAACCTCTATAAAAGTCTTGTCCGCTCACGTCTCGATTACGGAGCTATAGTGTATAATTCCGCAACGCCAAGTGCATTAAAAATACTAGACCCCGTTCACCATCTGGGAATCCGCCTCGCGACCCGGTGCTTTCCGAACAAGTCCTATCCAGAGCCTCTATGTAGAGTCGAATCAGTGGTCACTCCATCTGCAGCGTTCATATAGCAGTTCACGTATTTTCTGAGCAGACGCGCGAACACTGAACATCCTTCTTATTCAACTATAAATGACATGACCGCTACCACACTCTTCCATAATCGACCGGCAGCGAGAAAGCCCTTCTCTTTGCGCGTGAGGAACCTCAGTGAGGAAATGGGTGTTCCTGTTCTTAAACATTGTCTTATGGCTCCAGCAAAACTGTTACCACCGTGGCAGTGGCAACTCATAGATTGCGATACATCATTTGTAGAGGTTACGAAAAACGCACCAGAGGCACACATTAAAATGCACTTCCTAGAGCTTCAATCCAAGAC
>NC_051164.1:121572032-121634538 GCF_013339745.2 Dermacentor silvarum
TTTCGTTTTCGCGGTTGCTTTTCGTGTCGCCGGGTCTCTTACGAGCAGAATCACCATATTCTCTATAAACATAATAATGGGAATTCTGCCAGTTTCCTGCTTATTATTCACAAGAGAAGCTCTGATTATGTGTCTGCATAACTGGGGGAATCATCTCAAAGGCAAGGCTGAAAATTTACAGGGTAGCCAGCCGGTATTTACACTGGCTAACCTCCTTGTCTTTCTTTCCCTTTCTTTCTCTCTACATTACGGCATGTCTCTGGACAAGGAAATGCACCTGCACTGTGGTAGTTGAAGAGAATTTAAATTGAGCTCCTCCCGTCCTTCCGCATTGGCGTCTTCTGGTTCCTCCTGGCATTCAGCATCATTGAGCTACGCCAGGCTTCCCTAAACAAATTGAAGGAACTGCTCCGCTTCGAAGTCGAGGCACTTTCTTTAGATCTAGTAGGACATCGCCTTTGTCTTTGCTGAAGTAACTATCAGAAATAAGCTGCTTCTCGAAGTGTCGCGCACATATTTGTCCATTGGTTTATTTTGACGCCACTGGTGCAGTAGTTGAAAATCAGATGGCGAAACGAAGAGCGAAAACTTCTCGCGTCCTTTGCCATAACCAGATTTACAGCCGGGAACAAAACACTATTTGTTGCTCAGTCTCTTCATGCACAAGTATCAAGATACCTTCCGTCAGGCATGAATAAACATACTGCAGACATGGTAAACAAAGCGAGGAAGACGGCAATTTCGCACCTTCGCTTCCGCGCAGACGTTCAGGAGTGAAAGACAAGTACTTCTGTTGTGTCTTTTTGTACAGCATCTTTATCGTCTGTTCCTCAAGACATCTAAAAATGTTTCGTATGCGTGCATAAAATCGCTACCGCGTGTTTACTGCGCTTTATTATTTGTGCGCATATATTTTTTGTGTTTGATTGCTGTCAAATTGAGACGGCGACGGTCCACGTTTGTAGCAGACGACACGCTCAGCGGTGCCGCGCTGCCCGTTCTGCGCGCCGTCGCCGCCGTCGCCGCCGGTCTCCGCCACTCAGCGCATGCGCACATGGAAGCAAGCTGTAGAGTGTTTTCCGCGCCTCGACAGATGGCGCTACGAGATGTATAATTTGCGTTGCACGTTGTCCCGAGCGAATGCGTTGCGCGGCGGCGGAGTCGGCGCTCCTGTCTTATCTTACTCCGTGGTCTCCAGCAAGCGGCGACGGCGGAAGTCTCCGCCATCGCTCCGTATTCCGCACGTGGTTAGTCAACCGCGACCCCCCCCCCGTATTTACCAGTTGGTAAGTCGGAAGCCCTTCTTTACCTAGTGCATTATTCTCTTCGAGGGAACCCTCAGCGAATGTCAACTATAGCTAGCTCGCCTGCTCGAAGTGTTAGTTGCAGTCGTAATAAATGCTTTCTAGTGTACACGTGGTTGTCGTCCTATTGTTTCCTCGAGCTTGTACCGGACCGCGGTTGATGCGCAGGCATGCGCCAACCGCGGAGCTCGGTGTGTCGAGGTAGAGGGCCGTTGGCATCCCCCCTTATCCCGACAACCTGCAACGCTGCATGTCTTGTGACACAACAATATACCTTACGTTTTGATGTTGATATTTTCTGCTCTTGTATTTGCTCATTATCTGACTACTGTCATTGACGTAATTCAATTTTGTTGTTGCAATTTACCACTGTCCTTTCAGGTTTTCGGTTTTGCTTTTCGTTTTTTGTTTGTGTAACACAAGTGGACCAATATTAAGGCATTGAGCTGTTCTTGGGCACTTTTAGAAAGAAATGAAAGGAAATAAAGTAGTTTTCATATTATAACTCTTCATTATTCAAAATTTAACTTGTTCAATTTACTTTATTTATTTTCAGGATCCCTTACCTTATGTATATTATTATGAAGCTCATGTAACTATTACTATCTAGGCAAGGCTGACTACATTATTATACAATACTTTATTTCAGTTATTCTCAGTTTATTCCTTATATTCGGCTATTCTTTTATTTTCCTTTTTTATTATTTATTTTTTACCTAATTTATTTAATTTTTCAATCATACCACCCGGTTCGTGGCCTATCCTCCACAGTAGGTTTGGGCTTCGTCATCATAACCATCATATGCAGCTTAAGCTCTCGGACCAACGCACGTGTTGGAGATATAAGCCTAGAGCTAATAAGTCCTTGTCCCCGTACAACTCCGCCCATGCAAAACTGGTTAAAAGGAGCATTGCTAACCTATATCTTGGAAATGCGTTAGAAAAGCCATGCCATCATAGGATTTACACAACTCTGAGTCGGAAGGGTTGTCTA
Organism: Dermacentor silvarum; assembly: GCF_013339745.2. NCBI lineage: Eukaryota > Metazoa > Arthropoda > Arachnida > Ixodida > Ixodidae > Dermacentor > Dermacentor silvarum. Next base: position 121,574,331 of record NC_051164.1, read on the forward strand.
AAGCAGGGTTTCTGAAGTCCTTGCAGGTTTGTGAAGCAGAAGCGATGTCGTGTAGAAAACAGCACTCGGGACACGGAAAATGAACGAAACAAACGAAAGGCTGCGGTTGTGGCCTACGTACACAGGACGGCACACTATCTTTAAAAATTGCTAGTCGCGTGAACACAACGGTTGTTTTTTTTCAGCTCCAGGAAAACTTAGCAGAACGTATCGGTTGACAGACCTGTGCCGCAAATCTGCGGTTGAGTGTTCCAAGATACATCGAAATCCTTTTGTGGACTGTGAAGAGGCAGTAGTGCACGCGTTGACGCTGTCATGTGGTAAGGAGTACATAGGACAGACAACACGGCGTCTTAAAGGCCGCTTAAAGGGATACGGGCGAAAGTTGGCGGGTCGTTTTTTGCATCGGAACAAAAGTTGAAGTGTTGAAAATGACGAATACAACAAGCTGCTTTGAAATAAAGCACGAGAAACACCTTTTTTTTTTTCGATTTTCTGTTGCACCTTGCCTCCAAGCGGCCGCCGGCAGAAGCAGAAATTTGACGTCATAACACCCTCGCCGCGCGCGCGCGCGGCCAAGGTCGGCCACAGTCGTCGCAGTGTTTCAGGGGGTGTCGGTCCCTTGCAGCGTTTGTTTAACCCATTTCGGCGATCTTCGCACGTGGTCCGTCCGAAACATTATCCCCGTCGGCGCTCCAGGCAGGTGGTGCGTCTTACATGCGCCTTCCCGCGGTCGTCGCTCGGTATTGACGCGTTCGTCGCAGCGGAAGGAAATGCCCAGACATTGCTGTTATAACAGCATCGTCGGTCGTGACACGCCGTCGCACACGTTTCCCAGCGACGAGAAGGTGCGTAAACTTTGGATACCTGCCTGTCAGCCATCACGCGCAGCCTGGAGACCTCTAAAAAATGACTTCATTTGTGCGGACCACTTCGTCGACGATGATTATGTGACCAGCCCGGCTGTGCTGAAAAGCCTCGGCATGCCGCTCAAAAGGCAACGCCTAAAGCCTGACGCAGTGCCCTCGGTCTTCTCACGAAAACGCAAGGCAGAAACGATCAGCTGCACGTTTGAAAAGATCAGTCGAAAGATGTCGGTGCTCTTTTCGTTCATTTGCACCCTTTTTGTGCAGTTGCTCACACCGACGAAATAAACTTCTATTCAGTCATCCACGCAGTGTTGAAGTGCCCCGCAGCTGCCTCGCCTGCGTGCGCTCTTGAAAAAGAAAGTTCACAGAGGAAATGACAAATAATTCTTGCACACGTGTCTGGTGCAGAGCGAAATCTTCGCGCTACGGTTCGCAAAAACCTGACCGGCACGTCCAAGGCCGCCTGCTCTTCGTCGCTTGACGCGGAATGCTCGTAACTGTAAGCGGTAATATTTCTTGCAAAGTTCGAATGGTCCTCGGCTTCAGACGTGTACTCATCGCTGGTAGAGGCACCAGAACTCGAACCCGTGATGGCGGCGTCGGCGCGCTTCGAATGACCGCGGCCGGCCGGCTGGTTATCCAACGAGGCTGTCGTGACGTCACGCCTTCCAACTCCCGCGGGTCGGGTGGCCTGGCGTGCGCTCACAAAAACGCCAAAAATAAAGCCATCAGCTCAAACATGAGCTAAGTGACTACTTCTTTTCTGTGTAATCGCACACTGAGGATTCATTCTCAGCATTTTCGTAAAATGTTCAGATTTTGCGCCCGTACCACTTTAAGCAGATGTTATCAGCCCTCGATCAGGCGTTAATTCGCTCAGGATCGAATTCTCTGCGCAACAGCCGCGACTCGCCAACAGCAGAATCATTTGGAATAGTCCGCACTTGCGTCGGTCAATCGCCCTCGAGAATTCAAAGTGCTGTTATGCGTTACATTGAAAAGAAACGAATATTCGGTCATATTTAATAGAGAATTCTTGAATCGAATGTGATCTGAATGGCTAAATAACATTCGATGAGACTTGTATGTTTCTACTTCATTTCACCTGCTGGCACAGTGACGGAGATTGCCAGGCCAGCTATGGAGATTAATTACACTGGTCTTTGCTTCCCAGTCTCACCCATTTAGTCTGAGTATAATGCCCTTTCTCTAACACTGTTGTTCATATTAGCGTCCAGTCATGGTCGTGATTCATTTTGTCGGAAAGCCCATTGGTAAACTTGGGTTCGGTTCCATCTAGCGTGTACCAGAATTGCAGTACACTCTAGTTCCATCGGTGATAGGGCTCCGGCCACAGACCGTCGCTCGAAGCTGCCCTGCGCGCACCCATGAACACGGCACTACCCCGAAGAAAGGTATGGTGGTGTCGCGTTTGTAACTGCAAGTACGCTTATTCCGGCTTGTATCACTATAATATTGTTTTCGTCGATTATTGTCCATGCTATAAAATTGCACCAACAAGAAGCGGGCGTGAAACAACACGATACAATTTTCTTAGTAGCTTCATTTGCTGATAGGCGGCTTCTGTGACAAAATTACGTGTTATGTTTTACAAAACTGTGTCGAAGACAGCAGTTCACCGGGGAAAAATTAGAATTGGTAACGGCCGACGACAGTCATGGGCGCAACAATGCAAATAAATACGTTTATAAAAGAATCGGGGTAGCTTGCACTAGTGGCGCAAGGCTCAATACACAGCGGAGCTGATCGGTTCCTAGCTGGTCCTGGCTATACCGAAGTTACTAGACTAGCTTCAGTAGTCTAATTCTCCGCCCGTGCGCTTACCGCCGCTGTCGCCACTCCTTGGGCAGCCGCCAGATGGCGGCGGCGTTCCATCGCGCTCCACTGCAGACGCCTCGCCGCAGCCTTGAGCTCGTGCGGACGGGCAGCTTGCGCGTGTTTCACGCTCGCTGGCGTTCTCACTATAGTCCGAATTAGTGATACTATGCGAAAGCGGTATCCACCTACAGCAATAACATATGTCGGACTAGTTGGTTCATACTGAAAGAAGGGTAAACTTAGTACGATAGAAAGAAACGCATACGACGAAGCGCAGAAGCTGCGTTTTTAAGTGTCGTGTGTTTTTTCCTGCCGCCTAAACTTTTCACGCAGTTTACTTTTCCCTTACAGCAGCTTGGCACGTTTTTCGCTGCTTTTACTTGCTTAACACTTCGGTTATACGCCAGCTAGCGAGGCCAAATTTATTATCCACAAAAATAACAGGACAACTTTCTGTTAAACCAACGAATGCTTTATTAAAGAAAACGAAGTAAAAAAAAAAACAACAACTGTATGCTCCTATAGATGAGGCAACCTGAAGTTTGCCCGCGCGGCACCAGCGCCGAATGCTCTCCTGGCGGAAGGGTGGAAGTGTCGAAGGTGGTCGCTGGGCCAGCGCGCGCCCGTGTTCTCTACGGCGCGAGCGAGCGGCCGCGTTCTTTTCTTTTCGCGACGGCGAGCGGGACCTCATCAACCAGGAAAGGTGGCACCCAATACTGCTGTGTTGTTGATTACCACAACAGCCTCGAAAGGTGGAAAGCCGCCCGTGAAGTCCTACAGAATTCCGGGGAGGTGGTTCGAGAAGGACAGGCAAGCGTGGATAACTGCAGTGCGCCGATCGAGTCAAGTAAGTCGCGTACTTTCACATTCGCTTGCAATATCACGGCCGCTCGATAAAAACGCAATAGTAATATGCCGACGTGTCGCGTAGTTGAATCGTACAGCGACATCCGCCGTGTTAGCTGAGCGGTAAATGCATACGTGTGGCGCCGCTAAGCTCGACGACGCGAGCTCGATTCCCGGCCACGGCGGCCGCATTTCTATGGGGGCGAAAGGCAAGATTACACTTGTTACAGTGTACTTTGATTTTTGTGCTCGTTAAAGAACCCCAGATGGTCAATATTATTCATGAGACCCTGCATTACAGCGTGCCTCATAATGATATCGTGGTTTTGGCACGCAAAAACCCCGAATTTATTTGATTGCACTGTTGGTTAACTCGCGATCGGCAAGGACGAGCTCAAGAGAATTATATCCCTTTTCCAAACGCTCCAACTTAAATTTCTAGTTGTGCAGGCAACAAAAGGGGCCGCGTGCTTCTTGTCTTTTGTGTAGTGGCAATCCGTATTTATAGCAAGCTGCGGTAATCGCGTGTGTCGGTAAGAAGCTGCCCGAGACGTGCGTGTTATGTTTGTTGCTTGGCCATGCTTTCTAGGTTCACAATATCCAAGCATGCTTTAAAGAAATTGCCACCTTAGCATTCTTCCTGCTTCACTCTTCCTACCAAGAATCTTCGTTTCGTGTAGTAGCCGGCTATCGGTGTGAGCTTACTTTAGCTGCGGCGGGGCATTCGCCCGACGAGAAGCTAGATTTGCTTTGATGAGGCATGTATCGCTAATTCTTGCGCTCGTGCTGCTGGTCCCAAGGTAATCGCTGGTTACCGTGACCTGGGTTCATTTCGCGGAGCAGTTTGTACGAGTGATTTCTCATGAGCAGTGAAAATATACCTTGCTCACTAATGCAATGATGAGTTGCCATGACTCTAACATCTGCACTGAATAATGCATGATATACATTAAATATTTATACAGCATGATATCAGGCATTATGCGCATATGTAGTACTTACATCGTTAATTAATTTTATTGGCTTATTGGTGCCTAATACATGTGTTCTTTCTGTGCTGACAATGCTGATGCCACTCCGTGGGAGCCAAAATGAGAGCAGCCATGCGTGCGCGCATAGTGACCAACGAAGCCAACCGCAATCGTCACCGTCTCTGCACATCTCTGCAAGCATGCATGACCGCTTTGTGACTGCACAATAGAGAAATAAAAGTGACTAAATTACTGAACTCGGTGTGTACCTCTAACTCGATGTCGTATAAAATCTTATTGGACAGCTCCGACACGCACTTGGTTTTTACTGTCACATCACCGCCCACAATTTGTTCAACACCATACATGTGTGGAAGCAGACGCTCCCCTTTCTTGAGGCTGCCGCCACGAAAAAACTATCGGCCTCGGCAACCTTCTTGAAACCGCATTGCAATCTTTGTATCGCTGTCCAGCAAGCACGCGATCTGCCGCCGTCGAAAACGGAGCGCCGTGAGCACGAGCAGCAAAGGAAAGCGCGGGCGAAACAATGTAAACAAAGCGGCGACCTCGCTGCTTGACATTTCCACATTGGGGGCACTGTCAGGAGGTGCAGTAACGCCTTCTGGCGATCGTTTTCTTGTCTATATATAGCTAAGACTTAAACTGTCAGAAAGGACAAAATCTAGGCAAATGATGTGGACCTACGTGGAAACCAACTCCACCTACAGCAGCTTGGCACGTTTCCTCACTGCCTTTACTTCGAAACTGGATCCCCGCCGCTGCTCCAGGAGCCTTGCATAAAAATGCATTTTTATTCAAGGTTCCTGCAAGGTATGTGTGTATGCATCCGCATGACTAAATGAAATTAGCGTAGCTTGCACAAGTGGCGCAAGGCTAAAGAAACAGCGGAGCTGATCGGCACCTACCTGGTCCTGGCCTTACGGGTTAAGCTTTTCCGGAATTAATTGATTATTGATCGATTATTTATTACCCATTCATTGGCTATTGATTGGCTATCGCAAGGTATTGGCCACGTATTTGGGCTAGGCTAATCACTACCAAGTCATGCCCAGCATTTTCCAGAATTTTTTATTATTGATCGATTATCGATTAGCTATTGATAGGCTATCAATTGGCTATCGCAAAGTATTGGCCACGTAATTGGACTAGACTAAGCACTACCAAGTCTTCCCCAGCATTTACCGAAATTTGTTTATAGATCGATTATCGATTAGCTATTGATCGGCTATCGGTTGGCTATCGCAAGGTGATGCGAGGCGCTGCTGTGCGCAGTGACGTCATCGCTGGGTGAGTTTTTGCGAACGCTACTCGGGGAAAGAAAAAGCTTAAACAGCTCCACCGTTAAAAATTTAATGGTGCGCGCTCTCAGTTCCTCAAAGTGCAAGGGGCACCCAACACGACTCAAGCGTATTCACTGACTGCTCTTCTAAGATGGCCCAGAACAAGCCACCAAATAACTCTCTTCGTTTGCGCTTTTTCTTCCCAGCTGGTTCGACAGATACAAGTGAAAATTCGGGAACACTTTCGGCACGCACCCTCGGCAAGTGTCCACTTGTCTCGTGGCACCTCAACCGTCTGGCCCGCGCGTAACACTTTAAGATGTCCTGCTCATGAAAGTGTAAATCACACAGCATAATTTCGCAGAGAGTATGAGGAATCGCTGTGTTCAACGCCGAGCGAAGTGTCGCATTGCTGGGAGTACACAAGAAGTGGCGCGCCGGACTGTCGACATCGTTCGATAGACGCTTGTGCAGCCAGGAACACAGCACGTCGGCATCATCTGCTAATATCCTTAGCAAACGCGGAGAAGGCTACAGTTTCGCGGATGACATGCTTCCTGAAATGCGCCTTCAACAACCAACCACAGAATACACCAACGCTGCACCGCGTGTTTCGTCTGGCCAGTTCGCGTAGTGAAGAAGTGAAGCTGGGTGCGACGGCAGCGCCATGAAGGCGCGGGCGGGTGGCGGTTCCGCGCAACGCCGCCGAGTTTGACAACTGAAGCTAGTCTAGTAACGTTGGGCTATACGAGTGATGATAAGTTATAAGAAGTAATGCCAAGTGATGATAAGTTATACGAAGTGTATAAGCATTTCCTCGTTTTCCGTGGCATCGGGGAACGCCTCGCGAAGCACTTGCAGTCCGAGCACACGTAGAGGAACTGGGTCGAAAGCTATCCACAGTGTACGGGCGGCGCGCAGCAGACGACACGAAGGGATGACGTCACGGCGCATGCGCAGTAGCGCGCAGCTGGTGGGAGCTCGGCCGAGCCGCCGCTAAAGGCACCTGCTGCAGCCACGGACACCGCGAGCGTTCGGCGCTAAAGGGGGAAATGGAGAAGCGCGGATGGCGTCGACAGCACCTCTGCGCGTTGCCTCGTTGGTCTGCTACAATTTGTTTCTCTATTTCTATCTCTCGCTCTCATTTTCTCTATCTCTCTCCCGAGCATAGTGCGCGACGCTCCATGAGGTGGTTGCTAGGCAACGCAGTGGCAGGCGGCACACTTTACGGCCGGCTCAAACAGCTCCGCTGTTAAAATGTAACTGCACCAGGGCCGCTATATAGTAGGCGTTCGAAAAGCCGACGTTCGGTTTCGTCTCAAGTAGATGAAACTTGGGTACATCATCACGAACCGGAAAGTAAGGCTGCGAGCATGGCTTGGGGACACTCATCATCACCAGAATTAAGAAATTTAAACGTCAACCATCAGCTGGGAAGATTACGCTAACATTATTCTGGGACATGGAAGGTGTGGTAGCCGTTCATTTCATCACAAGAGGCGAAAATGTGAACAGTGAGAATTATTGTGATGTGTTGCGAACTAAACTGAAGCATGCAATCGGATCCAAACGTCGTGGAAAACTGCGAAAAGGTGTCATCCTTCAGCAAGATAATGCTCGGTCACATTCTGCCATGCGGACGGCCGAAACAACAAAGGAGTTGGGATTCGAACCGCTGGAACACCAGTGCAGACCTGACTCCAAGGAAGCGCTCAGGGGAAGATTTGCAACCGATGCAGAAGTCATTTATGCGGTACAAAATGGGTTACAGGTGAAACTAAAAAAAAAAAAAAAAAAACATTTTTTTCCGATGCAAGCAAAACACTTGTGAAAAGTTTTTTGTGCGTTGAAGTTCATGGAGGATAAGTAGAAAAATAATGTGTGTTCCAGTTTTTTATCGTTAGAATAAATGTACATTTTCTCAAAAGTTTTTACTTTTTTACTTCCCCTCGTATATGTGAGACAAAGTGGTGTACACATAAATATGCAGTTGAAATGAAGAGCACTATTTTAAGAGCGTATTGTAAGAGCGCAATCAGCCTCGGCGCCCGCAGCAAAAGTACGTTGAATATGCCGCGTAGCGCGTGTTCGCCCCAATCCAGTTTTCCACACACGGCGCCTCAGCGGGAGAGCACCGTCCGGCCCGCTCGAGCTTGTATTATAGTGATCGTCTCGCCCAAACGGAAGTGATGGTTAGCACGTAGATTTTCTTAACCTTCATGCTTGCGCGGGAACAAGAGTAGAGTGACCTAGAATACTGGGGCGTGTCCAAAGCGCCGCGCGAATGCCTGGGAGGAGCGATGACCTTTTCTTGGGAACTCCCGCGCCGCTGCGCTGCTGTACTGGACCCGTGGGCTTCCTCCGCTGTGGAAGCCGCGCCAAGGCGGGCGGCGGGCGTCTGCTACGAGCCCGATATTTTAACACGAAAGTGTTTTATTCCGGGGTCCACCAAGACTTCACTGACGTATTTCCGTCACGGAAATACGTCATAGAACATAATACAAAGAAAGAAACCAGAAGAAAAAGTTCCACAAACATGCAAAATTTGGGAATCGAACCCACGACCTCTCGGTCCGCGACGATAGATCGCCGAGCGTTTAACCCATTGCGCCACAAACGCATTCGCAGAGAGCTACACAGACGCGCCTTATATATCTAACACTCCTCCGTGTACCCGCGCTCTTGCTCGGGGCGGTGCCGCCGCCTATGAGCAGAAAAGAGAAGTACTGCATTATGACACTAAAGCCCGGGATACATGGAGCGAACTTTCTCGACGAACTTCACGCGTCAAGTAACGACGCGGCGACACGACGCAGGATGTTTGCTGTGTTGCAATACATGCGGCGAACGCCGCCGCGCGTTGGCCGCCGTGTTGGCGGCGGTCCCGGCCGCCCGCTTCGAACTGAATTTGGCGTTGTCCTTGTAGAATTCACTTAGTTGGAAGCAAATGACTGCGTAAACGGCTTTCGCTTAGTCTCAGGCCGCTTCGACGACAGAGTATTATGGATAACCTTGAGTAGTTTTCGAGATCGCTTCTCGTTTCGAACGCGTCTAAGCCTAGCGAAAGAAATATCCGATGCCAACGCCATCTATCGGGGAAGTCGGGAGATAGGCATGACGACAGCATGTGGCCTCTGAGATCAGAAGATTTCTGTTGAAGGTTGTTGTAGAGAGCTTGCACTGCTTGTCTGTTTCCTCGCAGATCAGCGGATATGGGATGTACAAATACAACGCGATTCCTGAGAGATCATACTAGGAACTACTCAATCGGTGCAGAGAAATGCAGACACGGCAACACCAACGCGATTGCAGACGACGCGAAAAGGCGCGCGCGCGCGAAACACCAGCATGCATTGCGACCGGAACTAGTGCCTCCTGATTGGCTGTCGTCCACCGCTGCGCGCTAGACGCTTCCGGCGGCGGCGTTCGCCCGACGAAAATTTTTGGACAGGCAGATCGGCTGCGGACGGCAAATTTCTTGACGCCGGCCGTCGGACGTTCGCCGCCCGACGAAGTTCTTCGCTCGGACGCCGGTTATTCGCTCCATGTATTCCGGCCTTAACGCGCACCGACAGTGAACGCTTCGGTGGTCTCAGTACTACGACGCCTCGATGCCAGCATTCGAAGGGACGCTGGCATCAAGAAGCACTACCAACGCCACCTAGGTGGCGTTCACCGTACTCAGCACAGCGGAGCGTGGCCTCCGCAATTAGCTCTGAAAATGTTTCTGAAGTTGATCGCGGAGGCTGCAATTACGACGCGCTGTACGCGCTGATTTGACTCGGTGACGATTCAGTTACGTGCTTTGTCTTGCGCGTTGTATTAGTGTGTCAGTTACGTGCTTCGTCTTTCGCGTTGTGCTAGCGTGTGCAGCGTAGTGCAGCTTCCATATGCACGACGGTTGCTCATGGTCATCGACGTTGGTAGTCGTGATGGAGGAGACGTGCCACCAGGCGTCAGCGTGGGTGCATCAACGCCTAAGGGCGCTTTAGCCACAAAACACCAATAGACATTATATATCAATGTGCAATAAACATTACACTACTTCTGTGAAGACACGTTTCACTTTCGTGTTCTATACCGATTCCTATATAAGAGGGATCAACCACATTTTTTGTTGCTATTAGCCAACATCGCGATAATTTGGGATATATTAAGGACCACGTCACCAAAAGGCAATACTGCAGTGACTCACCGCACAGAGAACGCGTTTGCCGGCTGTGAATACGGAATTTTGTCTATATCCGTCTAGCTCGCTTGGTACGCCATTACGCGGCTGTTTAGTAACGCATTCCGCGCGCTTACCTCATTTAGTTATGCGTGTAATGAGCAACGTGAACGTGCTGCAGAAGATTATAGGCTGGAGATCGCGATTATAACCAGGAGAACATAACAGATATGGCCAGCTCATGCCAACGCTTTTACACCCTATCGTTTCGTTTCGTTTATTTGATGCATTCGATATGTTTTAAAAAACTGCCTCCCACGCTCTGCTGTTTTTTTACCATGGCGAAATCCTTAACTGGCTCTTGGGAAGCGAAATGTGTCCGTCGGCGGGGCCGCGGTACCAAAAATAAATAGAAACCGCGTAACTCTCGCGTCTCGTTCACTTGGTATATATACCAAAGTATAGCGTGGAAAGGCACTACTGTGTGACTAAAATGACTGATGGGTTATGGCATTAGTAAGTGACAGACTTGCATTCACGTCACGATTAAGGATATATGACGTGTGGTGCAAACCCGCGTTCTTCGGCCAGAAATCACTCTGATGGTGTGGGTGTGACGATAAGAACGTGTTGAATGCCAGTCTTGATCTCAACGTATCAACTTACCCATATGTCGTGAAGAACTGAGAACACAGGTAAAGGGTAATAATAGTAATGATAATTTCCGGCGTTTTACATCCAAAAATCACAATATGGCTATGAGAGACGCCGTAGTGGAAGGCTCCGGTAATTTCAACCACCAGGGGTTCTTTAACGTGCACCTAAATCTACGTACCCAGGTGTTTTATGCATTACGCCTCCATCGAAATGTAGGCCGCCGTGGCCGGGAATCGAACCCGCGTCCTCGAGTTTAGCAGTCCAACCTAACAAAGCCACTAAACTACCACGGCGTGTAGGTAAAGGGTACACGAGAAATACACGCGGCAAAAAACAATACAAACTAAAATAAATTAAATGCTAACAGTGCAACATTGTGTACGTAAGCCTGATTTCAAATTACGAGCGAGCGTCAGAAAACGAACGTGATGCATTACGGATGTGCAACTCGCCTTTCGCCTTCTTGTGTTGCAAGAGCGCAAACATTAGGATAATGTTAACATCAAAGTCTCTTTAGGAATATTTATTGTGTACGCTCGCGGGTTCGTACATAGCAAATATACTTACTTATCAATGATTACGGACTTGTAGTTACGTAATGAAAGAGCCAACTCATCACCAGAGCATAAACTTTTCATGGTTTACTGTTATTGAAGGTAACTATTTTAGGGATATGTGGAATCAATAGCGATATTTATAGTGCATCAAAGGCAGTAATTTTCAAGACGATTTTCCACTCAATATAATGCAAGTACAAATATTGCCACGCGTCATGAGTGCTTGTTAGCTTACGTAAAAAATCACACGTTAAGGAATAACTATGATATCATGAGAAGTTACATGTTGGTAATTTCATAGATTATTCACGGATTATTGAAACAAGACTATTGCAGCAATAAGCTTTACATAACTAATGAGTAAATGGCTAGTCTAGTAGTAGCTATCTATTCATTTCAATGTAGAAAAACATATTTATTTATCTATTTGTTTACCTATTTTTTATGTTCGTTTACCTATTGTCTGGAATGGCTTTTCTTTTCGAATGTCTAAATTTGAAACAATCTTCGCTCACGGTGAACCTTAGGGTACATCGTGCGCGACGTTTTTATGGAAGAGATAGCGTACAGCAAGAATTGTTTGTGTACGCTATCTCTGAAGCGAAACAAGCCAACAGTATTGCGGCGTTAGGGCTGTCTCTTACCTTTCTCTTGTTTCCCTTACACCTTCTCACTGTGCTCTGTTCATAATAAAGTATTGTCGAGGCTAAAAAATTGTCGAATAAATACATATGCATATGGCTGTAAACCACTGCTGATTGTGATGAATAGCGCGTAGTGGTCACTGCACGCACGTAAGTATTTCACTTGACTGTGCGAGTAATTTACTTTTTTCGTTACTCTTATTCTTTGCAAGCATGGTGCTATTGCTCGCGTACCCATGCGAATACCGTTTTTTACGGTCTTTCCTTGCGCGGGCTCATTTAGCGTGTTTCTACGCACGCACATTTACCGCATTACCGTTCTCGAACTCTAGCACCGGAGCTAGGCCACGTTGATGATTTTGACAAGTTAGTTTTTGCATTCTCTTGCGGCCCAAGCACAAAGAAACGCTCAAAGATGGGTAAGCTTCATGCAGCACCACACTGTTGAAGTTAAATATACTTCAAGTGCTTTGCGTGGAAACTGAACGCAAAAACAACAGCGCGAAGCAGACGACCCTCACTTTCCGCGCGTTTCGCGAGCGTGAAGTGCCCTCGGGGCCGGAGCAGCAGCAGGGCGCGGCGCGGCAGTTCTCAGATAAAGGCACTCGCCGGAGCCGGCGCTTTGGACACTCCCCTATTATTTTGATCTCTCTAACAAGAGTTCTAACCTGTGCGCCGCCAGCGGCACCAATGGAAGGGTGTTGGAGGCTCGCGGTGTCATGGTTGCTGTCGGCACCTACAGATGGCGCCAGTATACTGTAGTGGAGTTTCAGAGGACGGCTCGGGAAGAGTTGAAAAATAATCGTGTACTCCAAGGAGCTTTTGATAGCTTCTAAAAATATAGTTGCCAGTAAATGCTTGGCAATGTAAATTATATTCTCTACAGTTGTACGCGAACACAGCATTCGATGATGATATTTTTCTACAATTGGTTTCCCTATCGGCCTCGGGACCGACGACAGCGCAGGGACATTAAAATTTTTTCAGGTTTCTTCATATCACCGATTGTATATGTTACAAAACCTAAAAAAAAAAAAAAAAAAAAAAAAAAAAAAAAAAAAAAAAACTTTTTATTTTTGACCACACAACCAAAGGAAGCATCTCATGATGTTTATAGTCCCAAAAACCACTTTTGTTTGACTAAACACAAATATAATAATTGTATTACGTAATATCACGTGGTAGAGGTGGCAATGTTCGTGCTACATACCGAATTCTTGTATGAACACAACGGTAAACATGAAGTTTATTTCACTCCACGATCTGATTATGAGGCACGCCGCAGTGGGGACTCCGGAATAATTTTGACCACCTGGGGTTCTTTAACGTGCACCTGACCTAAGTACACGGGTGCTCACGCATTTCGGCCCCATCGAAATGCGTCCGCCGTGGCCAGGACGCGATTCCGCGACCTCAATTCAATTCACTTCAATTCAAATTCATTATTTCCAAAACAATTCGGTGGTTGATAGGGCTAAAAGCTGCGGTGTGCAGCCTGACAGAGACCCGGACGCAATATTCAAGGCAGGGCTTGACTTCGACGTGCATGTCGAACCGTTTAATATATATATATATATATATTATATATATATATATATATATATATATATATATATATACGAAACAGAAAATAACAGTTCATCAGAATAAGAATACACAATACTAGATATATTGCTATAACTGAAAAAAAAATGGTTTATTACAGAAGACAAAATATTTAAGAAGTCGAACATATATAATGAAACAAAGGGGGAATATAACATATGTATATATATAAATACATATATGAATTCACATATGCATACACACGTACACACATAATACACCAGGAAAAGATATTAGATTCTAAAACACTACAACGTCAAGTACAAGTAGACACAGGATGATTTAGCTTGTTAAACAAAATAATCGTTAATGTAGGTAGCTTAACGACAATAGTTGTAGGTATGATTAAAAACAGAGCTCACGTAGTAATTAATGCTAGTTTGGGCTTCGCCATATCTTTTTATTTATTGAGGAGTAACGGAAGATTATATTTCAAAGACTGCAGTTTGTAAAAAGTACGGAAACGTGGTATTACTCAAAAGTCTGGGTATAGAGGCTCCATCTATAACTAGCGATGATGTTAGAAGGGCTTTGCAAGACATGACCCGGGGAAAAGCTGCTGGGGAAGTTGGAATAACAGTCTATTTATTCAAAGATGGAGGAGATATCATGCATGAAAAGCTTGCAGACCTTTATACGCAATGCCTCACGACTTCAAGTGTAGCAGAGAGCTGGAAGAATTCCAACATTATACTAATTCATAAGTAGGGAGACGTTAAAGAATTGGTGAATAATAGACCCAGTAGCTTACTTTCAGTATTGCATAAAATATTCACCAAGATAATTTCCAATAGAATCAGAGCGACACTTGACTACAGTCAACTCAACAGGCTGGCTTCAGAAAGGGATTTTCTACGATGGATCATATCCATGTCATCAATCAGGTAATCGAGAAATCCGCAGAGTTTTATCAACTTCTCTATATGGCTTTCATAGATTATGAAAAAGGATTCGATTCAGTAGAGATACCAGCATTCATTGCGTAATCAAGGAGCACAGGAGGCATGCCTGAATACCTTGGCAAATATCTACAAAGGTTCCACAACTACCTTGGTCCTCCACAAAAAAGTAGAAATTTACCGATCAAGAAAGGTGCCAGGCAATAGAGTTTCCACTTGGGCTTCTTGGTTTTTTCTTATGAATGTGAACCATTGCGCGTAAAAAAAAAAAAAAAGCACGGTCAAAAGGTCGTGTGTGTAAACCGTCTCCGTTCTTTTGTCTATGTTTTTTTTTTGTGCGGAATGCTACATGTTCTTAATGGTCAGGCAAGGGGACACCATCTCTACAATGCTATTCACTGCATGCTTAGAAGATGTATTCAAGCTCTTAGCCTGGGAAGGCTTAGGAGTGAGGATAATCGGCGAATATCTCAGCAACCTTCAGTTTCCAGATGGCATTGTCCTATTCAACAACAATGGGGACGAATTACAACAAATGATTAAGGACCTTAAGTGAAAAAGTGCAATAGTGGGGGTGAAGATTATTATGCAGACGACAAATATAATATTCGACAGTCTGGCAAGGCAACAAGGCTTCAGGATCGCCAGTCAGCCTCTGGAGCCTGTAAAGGAGTACGTTTATCTAGGCCAATTACTCACAGGGGACCCTTATCATGAGAAGGAATTTTACAGAATAATAAAATTGGGTTGGAGTGCATACGACAGGCATTGCCAAATCCTGACTGTCGTTGAAATAAAAAGTATACAATCATTGCATTCTACCGGTGCTAACATAAGGGGCAGAAACTTGGAGGTTAACAAAGAACTCGTCAACAAGCTAAGCACAAAGAACGATGGGACGAAAAATGTTAGCCCTATCCTTAAAAGACAGGAATAGAGCGGTGTGGATAAGAGAGCAAACGGAGATAGTGGATATTCTACTTGACATTAAGAGAAAAAAATGGAGCTTGGCAGGGTATGTGATGCGTTGGATATGGATAACGGATGGACCATTAGAGTTACAGAATGTATACCAACAGAAGGGAAGCGCTGTCGAGGATGGCAGAAAACTAGGTGGGGTGATGAAGTTAGGAAATTTGCATGCGCAAGTTGGAATACGCTAGAGGAACGCAGGGGCAATTGGAGATCACAGGGAGACACCTTCCTCCTGCAGTGAACATAAAAATGGAGTGATGATGATGATACTAATAAGTGTTGAATGTTCGTTGTGTTACTCTTGTTGGTGTTCGTGTATTTCATTGTTCCTCTGTCGGCATAACCCGAAAATGATTTGTAACAAATGTTACCTATAATGCACTGAAACCACTGCTGCCTTGGCGACCAAAAGGTTGCTTGCAGTAGTAAATAAATAAATAAATAAAAATAAATTATGTTATGTACTTTCAGTGTGCTAGCCTGAGCTCACCGAGACCCTTTCCACTTCTGCATGCCCTTCTGCTCTGCATGGTCAGCCAATTAGATAAAAATAACCTGTCAAGTAAGACGATGCAATTCGCTTTGAAAGCAGACAAAAGTGACCTATAAATGAGGAGAGCTTTTCATTGGTCAATTCAAACAATGCCCGATGCCTGCGTCGGCGGTTCCGTAAGTATGACGTCAAGAGATAGGAATAACAGCAGATTGGAATAGATTTACGGTAAAGGGCCTCGAATATAGAGAAAAAAAATTGTGGCAGAACCGATTTCAGGATGATTGTCATTGGTAATGCGTTAGTGTTTAATTAATATAGCGACACGGCCGCCGTTGAAACGAGTTACGTATGAGGCGTCTATTGGGGCAGGACTCCCCTTACGTGCTTCCCTTAGAACACTGGGCGCCATCTAGCGCAACCGCCACGAAGCGTGCGTGTGGCACCTGAAATGCATGTTGCGCGGGAGCGTACGAACGTGGGGCACGCGTCAAGCGGTAACCAGGATCCTCTATCGGGCTTCTTTGTGGACACGATGCTCCATCTATATGGCACTGAGGAGAAATCTGAGCGTAGCCTCCGAAACGATAACGGTGGCACGCGGGAGCCTTGGAACGCTGAGAATTGTTCCCTCGCTTGCCGTAGACTGAGCGGTGCATACTCAATGACCCAAGTTGGCGAGAAGTTCATTGAAAAGCGGCACATATGCAGTGAATTTGTGTCCCTGCATACGACAGTTTCTCCCGCGTTTGTAACACCCGCTGATAGTATTCAATTTCTCCTTCATCCACCGAAACATGAAATGGCCTGCCAAGTGAAGCCCGCGCCGAGTCGGTCGATTCGCTTTTGTCACTTCTAGAATCGAATTTTGAATTGTTGCTGGAATGGGCTACCAAATTAGTTGTTCTTTGTGCGCAAAGATAAGCTAAAGCCGTTGTATTGCGCATCTACAAGCTATTGTGTCTCGGAGTTTGTTCTATTTCTCTTGGTGATAGAATAATCTACGTAGACACGTGTTATTCGCATCTTCCGCGTATGACGGTTGTGTGGTACTTGATGCTGATGTGGTAATGTTGCTAAAATTTTTGTTGCTGCATTGTTATGTCTTCACCGATTGACTTCTGTTTTATATGCTCAAGTTGATATATTCCAAGGTATAGTTCCTAACTACTTATAGTTCTCTTTTTTTCCGACATGGGTCACATTTTATTGGGACTATATTTGCCTTTATGTCCTCCGTATCTTCGCTGCCATCTACTGTATAAAGCTGAAGACGCCTACACTATTTTAACGCAAATGAATAAAATAAATAATTCGGAAACTGCAAAACGAATTATAAGGAATGCTGCGGTGTAGGATTTCTCTGCAGCAGGAAGTCTACTAAGTTAAAGAATAAAGAAAAGTAGTGATTTTCGCTTCTCATGGGATCTTTCATTAGCCGTCAGTTTCTCCTCTCCCGGATGTGCCTACGCCAAATCATCATTTTCACTGTAACGCTGTTACGTGGCAACCGTTTCCTTCTCACTCGGCAGCAACATTACGTGAAGTGTGACTTGAAGTAAGGTAAACTAAGATTTGACTACAGCTTTGTCCTCTTAATAAAGGTGCCGGCATAAGGGGAAACAGCATGCAAACTTGCATCCAGGGAAGGCCCCTCAAAGAAAATTCTGAAATTTACATAAGGAAAGTTAGAGAGGGCAGTTGGGCTAATATTTGGTCTTAAGTATTACGCAGTTGGCCTCAAGTATTACCTGAATAGGTAGCGCGAAAAAGACATCGTATGACACCGAGAAGCGCACAGGAGAGAACGCTATACTTCAATTGAATTTTTACTACAAGGAAACTCAGGTTTAAAGGGATTTGCGGAAGCTAGCGCACGAAAGCAACATTCGTGTTTTCCTTTTCCCCCTTTACCACTGGAACCATCGGAACAAATCGATGGACAGGTTATTTTTAAGATTTCTTGGTGATAGCCAGGGACGATGTGCTTACACAACTTTCATCCGCTTTTTTGTCTATAAGCACCCCTTCCCATTCCTCCAGAATAAAGAACCAGGTCTGTCACTTTTGGCAACCTATTGCGCAGCTTGTGGTTGCAGGCACAGATTTGATTGTGCATGCGTACTCCGGAGAAATAAAGACTCCGGAAGTCTCCTTGTCACCCTTCCATTTCAAGCTATATATTTTTGCACGCACAATAAAGCAACCGTTGGCAGTCAGCGTTCGTGCTGTGTTCTTTCTGCTGTCCATGTTTTTAGCGCTGTTTTTTTACACCATGAAAGACGACAAAGCCCGTCTCAATTCAGAGGCCTATCTGATAAGTGAATCTGTTGACAGATGCGTCAGGAAAGTGTCCCTTGCGACATACAGAAAAAAATCTTTCCTGATGTATTTTTTTAACTTCGAAAGCTTGCGCTTAGGCATAATACAAATCATGTCAAAAATACATGAACAGACTTGACTCATGCAAAAAAATCTAGAAGTGAACGATGATGTGGTCCATGAATCCATGGTCGGGTGGGCGGCCAGGCTTAAAGCCTGTTGCCCGGAGGTGGCGGAGACAGCTTAGGTAAAGACCGGGGCACGACCACAATATGTGTGTCATTGTCACATTTTCAACTGTAGTGTCACAAAATGGACACGATGTATCGTAGGGACCGTGGTACTGTTGTGCCCAGAGAGTGGTCACAGACGGGGTGAGTGCGACCCCGACACGCAGCCTCCGTAACGTAACCTGCTCTCGGCGGGTTAACCCACCAGGGAGGTCTGACCCACACGGAGGTATAAGAGCTCGTTTGGTACGTCGGAGGTTTTCTTTTTCCCGGAGCAGTTATCCGCAGGCGTCTTCGGGAAAATGCGGAAGTGGGTACGTTATGTTCTGTGGGTGGGTTGCCAAATATGCTTCAAGTACACCTGGCAGGCCTGCTCGAGGCACCCTCTGAACGCGCATCACTAAATTCGTTGTGGCAGCAAGACTGTGAATGCTATATGAAAGAATAGAGGACCGAGATACCCTACGTATGTCGTGGATGGCTTGAGTGGATTCCGTGCAAATGATCAGCTGAGAATATAGAGCAGCTTGAACAAAAGGGAGCAACACGGCCAAGCCGTTCCGTGTGGCGGCAAGCTCGGCAAGATAGGCCGGCGGTGCAGGATCGGCAACATACGAGCACGTCTGGTATCAATGGACACACAAGAGCTGTGTGAATTGTGGTACCATTCATACTGGCATCAGTGTATGCTACGAGAGTCGCAACATCTTGATTATCAGCGGTGCGACGAAGTCGGCAAGCTTGAGCGCTTGCCTGGCGAACCGGTCCATGCAGACGACCAAGAGGCTTATTGTCACTCAATTGTACCCTATTCCACGAAGCTACATCGGGTGTTGTAGAAGCTGAATTGTCGAGTTTATGTTCCATGTACCGGGCCAGTGCTTCAGCCGAGCATAGCTTCGATGGCTTAAGGGCACGCGCAAATCGACGTTGGGTCACCATTTCGTCAAGAGTGTTAAGTTGGGACTCGGTGTGTAAGGTTGGCAGTGGAGTTAGAAGTGGTAGTCGCGTTATGGCCCGCATGGCTTCCTGATTAATGGCTTAAAGGCGAGCCCATTCTGTCTTCCTGATGTGTTGAAACTGGGCTCTGTAGACGAGTCATGGTTGCAGTACAGAACGAACAGGAAGGCGAGCCATGTCGGTGCGCGCATCGCCAGATTTCTTCGCAATCCGACGTATCAAGTTTATCGTTTCTGCGGTTTGTTGCTTTGCCTTCATGAGCCATGGTCCCGCAGATCCAGAGGCATCTATTTCAAGGCCGAGTACGCGGAGAGTTGAAGCCTCGTGTAGTGGCTGCTGATCCAGATTTATTTGAAGAGGCCTGAGTGTCAGTAGATGGCGCTCATACTTGTTCGCTACTGACATATACGTTGTTTTGTCCTCGGAAATTTCAAGCCTTATCTGAGCACACCAGTTGTGTTTTACGTTCAGGGCCTCTTGAAGCGCTTGTTCTTTGCGGACAAATTTCAGGCTGAACTGACCAAACGGTGATGTCATCTGCATACATTATGCATTGTGCGTTACGTATCGTCGCTAGCTTCCAAGCTAGAGGAAGGAGAGCGATGTTGAAAAGGTACTTGCAGATATAGCGCAAATAAGTACACACACACACGAAGACACGACAGACGTGGAAGAGCGCTACTACCAACTGTTTATTTCAATCAACAAACCCTCTGATTTATAAGATGAACCACGTACACCAGTGTCATGCCCCCTTTCCCGT
Source organism: Dermacentor silvarum (assembly GCF_013339745.2). Lineage (NCBI taxonomy): Eukaryota > Metazoa > Arthropoda > Arachnida > Ixodida > Ixodidae > Dermacentor > Dermacentor silvarum. The sequence goes on from NC_051164.1 coordinate 121,594,430, forward strand.
ACGAGGTGATAAAAGCAAATCTAAAAAAGTTAACAACACTACTATCTGCCTCAGACAACCGAGTTCAAGCAGTTCAGTTCGGCATTGTGCAAAAGAATTGACGCTTCGCTTATACAAATAGCCAAGTTCTTGTGTATATAAAATGCTTCTAAAGCCACTCGAGCCGTGTAGTTCATAGATTTGCCTAAGATAGTTGTCTCATAAAATCGTGCCTTGCAACCACACGTAATGATATGGGCAACCAAATGTGCATACTTGTCCTGTTCTTTCTTAACTTTTAGCGCATGCTCCCTGAGCCGGTCGTTAATGCACCGTTCGGTTTGGCCCATGTACACTTTCTCGCAGAAGAGGACGGAATATACCATTCTTGTGGCACAACTTACGAAGTGGCTATCATGGCTGGTTTGGCAACCTCGTTTGCTCTCAAAGCAAATTCGAGGACAAAGCCTGGATAGCTTATAGGAGCCGTGAATACCACAGGAATGCAATGCCTGTTCGCGACCTTCTTCAGGTTGTGCGAGACCTTATGCATATAAGGCATAACTAAGGGTCTCGCCATCCGTCGTTGGGTCTCCGCCCGTTTCGCTCCAGCTCTGTTCTTTACCCCTCTGCAGGAGAGACTCGGCCACTGCACCAACAACAACTCAGGGAATCCCGCTGCCAATAGGCGACCAATCTGATTTTCAAAGCTATGCTGCCTGAAATACAGACATGATGACTTACGGAGCGCAGCATCCAGGCATTGTAATGCGATGCCAATTTTACTTTCTTTAGAGTGGGCAGAGTCAAAAGGCAGGAGACCCTTCTTGTCCCTTGGGAGGTACTACCAGCAAACATGGCCTACACTAAACCTTAGTCTCAGATCCAGGAACTGTAACCCCTCAGTGCCAGGCAATTCATAAGTGAAACTGAAACCCTGCTCTGCTTCAATAAAACATCTAAAATACTCCCAGGGGCCGTCAAATAGTCCGCTTTCTTTAAAAGAATTAAAAAGTCATCGACGTACCTAAAAAGCCGGCAGATCCCACGCCCTGTGGGAATCGATGTTATGAGAAGCAGAGGGCAGATAGCCTACCAAGTTAACCAACGACCATGAGGGCACGAAGACGTAGGCGGCTTTCATGAGCTACATGACACACATGTCATGACATTCATGTCATGAGTCCTCAGGAGTCCCTTTAGCTACACCTAAGAGACCTTAAGGCGGAAGCCTTATCATGCTCATGACTATGACTGCGACCATCAACCTTTAGTATTTCCTTCACTTAGTACCCACGTCCGAACCCATTCCAGTGGTTTTTCAGTGTTAATATTTTTCCGCTGAGTTATTGTCATTTCTGCTGAGTCATGCTCATGACTATTACTTGTACCAGCATCCTGTAGTGTTTCCTTCACTTAGTACCCACGTCCGAATTCCATTTGAGTGGTTTTTGAGCGTTAAACTTTTTCGCTGGGTCATTGTCATGACCTACATGACACGCATGCCATGATATTCATGTCATGACATATCATTTATGTTCGTCATATACTCTTGTCATAGTATGTCAATTTTGGTACATACCAAGTTAACAAAACAACCCTGAGAGCACAAAGTCGTAGGCGGCTAGATAGATAGATACGGTAAAGTAACAAATGTTCGCCAAGAAATGCTTCGCATTTAAAGCTTTAAAGACCTTCCCCCCATTAAAAGCCAAATCAAGCGCCCTGTCAATATCGGCTAAAAAGATGTCGCATAGAATCGGAGCCACGGAAGAACCAATACACACTCCTCTACGTTGCAAAAAAGGCTGCTCGTTAAAAACAATAAAATGTTACACTAAGATCAAATTCTAAAAGCGTTAAAAAATTATGAGCCGACAAGGAAGCAGAGTTTTGGAAATCGCATTCGCCACTCTGTTCAATACACTTCCTAACAGCAACTAAAAGCTTATCTTGAGGCACTCAATAAAACAAGCCCTCAACGTCGACAGACAAGCCAAAATCTATACTCTCGTTGTGTCTCACATATTCAGCGACTTCTTCAGATTTCCTCACGCGGAAAGGATCAACAACCGAGAGTGACTTTAGGCTCTTCAGTAAAAACTAACTGACATTCTTTTGCCAAGCCCCCTCTTCGCTCACAATGGTTCTGAAAGGGACCTTGTGTGCTCCTGCAGAAAAGAAACCTTCAGACTGTTCCCCCTTACTTATCTAGATAGCATTAGCAAGGGAATTCTATTCCAAGTCCTTGCAAGATTTGATGAACTTAGTCTTAACCCTTGCCACACTTTTATTAACAGGCACAAAGTTCTTGTCCACTGCCGCTTGGGATTTTTCATTGAACATGCCTTCCGGCATCACAACAAACCCACCTTCCTTGTCAATTTGTAGAAGAACCAAACTGTTCTGCCTAAAGTAGTTCACTACATTCTCCAGCTTCCTATGCATTCCTATCCCTACCAGGAGTTGTCGTTGAAGGGCACATCTCCTTAGGCAGTCTACGCCATCCAAGAAACAGCGTTATTTGTACTCCTCACTTGACCTTGAAGAGAGCTCACGGTTAATCCCAACAAGATCATGAGCGGAAATTTGGCGAGGAAAGGCGAATTTCGGTCCCTTCTTCAGGATCTCAAACACCGTTTCGGTTAAGGAGCCGTCGCCCAGAACCACAACTGGTTTTTGTTCTGTTGAGCTCCTCTTCTTCTCAGTGGCCTTGATCAGGGACCCCAGGACAACGAGCCATCTGACCTCTGTCTTTTGAAAAGCTATCCGCATGTAGACTCGCAGTTTTGCCGAAGCAAATGCCTCTCGCAGTGCTGCACAGCAAACAACTCGTAAACATCTTGATATAACCGGACTTGGCGCCATAACTCCGACTTAAGAATCTTGCACAACCTCTTAGCATAACCCAAGGAAAGCCTCACCGCACCGAAGACCCCACTAACCTCCCTTGGAATGATGCCCTTTCAAACAGAAAAAGGCGTAGGTCCTCGCACGGGAAGCTTCACCAGCGATGTGGTCGATCAAAACCTCGGGGAGTGAAGACTGAGAAAACACACAGAAAGAAGGGCCCAATGTATTAGAAATAGACTTTAGAAGGACCACCTGTTGGATTAGTTGGTCTAACATAGTTGCATTCAGATATAGCATAAGTACACACACACACGACCACACGACAGACGCGGACGAGAGCTACAATCAACTGTTTATTTGAATCAACAAACCCTCCGATTTATAAGGTGAACCACGAACAGCAGTGTCACACCCCGTTTACCATGCGAGGTCGATGTTGGTCGATGGAGGTCGATTCCCTCAGCTCGGCAGCCCGATGCGCTACCAACTCAACCACGAACTACGCAGTGACAGAGGTAGGCGGGAAAACGGTTAGATAGAAACATACATAGATAGAAACATAGCCCCCGAGTAGTATGTGAAGTAAACTAAGAATGCTAACGCCTTATCAAAATGGAGCTTGGCAGACCAAATAATGCGTAGAGCAGATATCACGTAGGCCATTAGAGTTAAAGGATGCCAAGGGAAGGAAAGCGCAGTCGAGGACGGCATGATATTGAGTGGGGTGATGGAATTGGGAAAACTGCAGGTGCAAGTTCGAATAAGATAGCCCCAGGCAGGCGTAATTGCAGGTCTATATCCTGCAGTGAACATAAATATCGACTCTTAATGGTGATGAAGCTTAGTGACCCAAGTTGGAGGGAATACGGTAGGCAACAAACAGATGTATATAGACATCCCAGAAAGTATATGAATGATCCAAAGTATTGTTTTCAGGTACCAAAACTCCTTACGCAATAATTAGCAGGAAAGAAGAGCTGATAGCCAATGTATAATTACTTACCTGTAGTTTAATCAATATGGAACCCTCTCAAGCTATGGTTATATGTCTTTCTAATTCCGTTGCGGTATTCGCTGCGTTCAACCTAAGATGCCAGAAAATTGGCTCTGAGTGCGATAGTGCAGCGGAGCTGTTCACACCTTCTTTCAAATATACCATGTACGTTTTGTTACATAAAGACTGTTTTTCGTCATAACACTGCATTTCATTTTACATGTCCTGCCCTTTGTTGCAAACTTGAACGTCACTAAATCGGAGTTGCCACCAGGATATAGGCTAAACTACACGTAGTAACTGTTAAGTAGTAGCTCTAATTTAGGAAATGTAAATGGAAATTGATTATTACAAACTACTTCCATATCTATGTACCTGTTTATCACATATTTATTAACGTTCATTTTCTTTTCCACTGAAAATTCTGCACTTTTTTCATTAACGCAGATTTAAGCGCTGTAGGAACTTCAACAATCTCCTTAATATGAGAACCACAGAATTGAGAAGGAGCCACTTTGATCTGGTTCACTGTGGAACGTTCCCCGCGTTGCGTCATTGTTCTCGACGACTTAACGACGCCGTCACTTATTCGAAGCCACACTAATGCATCAACAGCTTCATATCATCGTGCTAATATTTATATACAGGGTGTCCCAACTATCAGGACCCACGATTGTAAAATATGTAAATGCCACGTAGCATGACAGAACCAAGGTAATGTTTGCCGTCGTTTGGAGATACTCAGTTTATTTTTTGCATTCGGCCTACTTCCATATTTGGCATAATATAATTATTCAACTTCTCAAATATTATAATTAAACGAAAAGTGTGAATGAGAAAATTCTGGAGCAACATAAACTCCCGGTACAGTTTTCTATTGCTCAATACGGGCTACATAGAAGTGTTTTCCGACTGTGAAACAAACCCGCCAATACACGCAAAGTTGCCGCACAACTGCCGCTCGCGAACTTTACGGGTATTCGCGGGCTTCTTTCAGGCTCTGACAAACTTTTTATGTAGCACGTATTGAGCAACAGAAAGCTGTATCGGGAGTTTTTCATGTTGCGCTACAACTTTCAGTTTCAGTTTAATATTCTATAAATACAGTGAATGGGGGACAGATAGCATACAGACAAGGGTCCCAAAGTCAAAGACTGCAATGGGACTCTCGGTTAATAATAACATTGAAAAAAAAAATGTCACTGTTTCGCCCTAAGGGCGAAGCAATGAATGCGATAGCAACACAGCAATGTCATACGAAGTAAGGTGAGCGGCTTTGGTAGCAATATGAATTGTAGTAAACATGAGCTGATTAAGTAAGCAGGTGTGCTGCGGCGTAAGTAGACCGACATGAAGAGAGACTCGATGACCACGAGAAGGCGCGTGTGAAACGGTGGTGTTGATGAGAAGCGCTTCCCGTGGGCAGCGCGTGCGAAGGACCTGTAGCGCTGCACTGCCGATCCGGGCAGCATTGCATGTGTAGCGTGCGTTGGAAAATGTGGCCCGTCTATTACTAACTGAATGAACAAGCGTGGTGTGAGCGCGCACAAACAAACATGAATAGATCACACTGAATGACTGCAGACAACGACTGTCAAAACGCTGGCAGCAAGCGCATACGCCGCAGCAGGCGAAGGTAAAGCTTTAGGCGAAGGTGCGTGCGGTCTATCGCTTCAACGGAAACTGAGCGACGAATGCACAGCGCATAGAAAGGTCAGAGCCATGTGGAGATAAGAGACGGTGCGGGCGAGCGCCGAGCGCGGTTGTTGGCAGAGTAGAAGTGCGCTCCCCCCCCCCCCCCCCCCCCCCGCTCCCTCCGGCGCTGGCTTCCCGGTTCCTTGCTAGCACGTGGGAGATTGAGTGCGTTCGCTCTCCGTGATAGCGCGCGTCCCCGCACGCTTCCACTCGGGCATACGGCGCGCCGCGAAGATTTTGTCTATACAGATCCTCACGGCGACGGCGACAGCGACGCCGACGGCAGAAATCCGGTTGAAGTGTCCATATAATTGCTATCGCAATAAAAGGTATGAAAGTCAAGCAAGTTACGCCAACCAAACGAACAACAATCGCGTAAAATACAACATTGAAAAATTAAGGAAAACGATTGTTGGCATGTACAATCCTATAGTGCATAAAAATGGTGTCAATACATAAAAAATGTTGCAGTTTCACCCGAAAGGCGAGGCATCAATTGCGATAGCAAATTAGTAGAGAGCTGTTCGGAGTAGGGATAGTAGTTTTATCGGCTGCATAAACTTGGACACATTCGCTAATCAACAGAATTAACAAGCGTGGTGTCAGCGCGCACAAGCAAACATGAATAGATCACACTCAATGACCGCAGTCAACGACTGTCATAACACGCAGCAAGCGCAGCCGCTGCAGCGGGCGAAGGTTCGTGCGGACTATCGCTTCAACGGAAACTAAGTGCCGAATGCACAGCGCGTACAAATGTCAGATACGTGTGGAGATTGCTTTTAAGAGATTGTGCGGGCCACCGCCGCAGTCGGGCAAAGTACAAGCCCCCTCGCTCCCGCGCTGCCTCCCCGCTTTCTTGCTTTCGCGTGGGAGATTGAGTGACCAGTTCCCCTTGCGCACAGTTGCAAGATACGCATTTGGTGCTGCAGCACAGCGTCGTCCCGCCTCCCTCCCTCCCATACCCCCACGGCTTGTTTTTGAGTCCCTCGAAAAAAGAAAAAGAACCTAAATGAAAATGAGGGTAGCCTGCACCACCAACGTATCGCAGGCTTAAACCAATCAAAAGAAAATGAATAGGGGTGTAACCCAAAGAGAAATTTTGGGAAAAGCCAATCTGAAAAAAAAAAGAATGCCGAGGGTGAGCCGACCCAAAAGACGGAGAAGACATTCGGGCATGTCCTGTCGAAAGGAGTAAACTAAGTGTCTGCACTGGCCTGGCATGGCGCATCTCAGCTTTTTATTTTAAACAACACGTATTTCACAGACATACATACAATTGGAAAGAGAACACAATAGGAAAAAGGAAAATAACACAGATGGAAAAGCAAGAAAAAAGAAAACATCAGCTGGAGCAGTCCAGACAGTACGGTTGGCTTGAATGATGAAGGCTTCCAGGAGGCCCTGACATTTCAGCCAGTCCGGGCCCTTGGCTCCCAGCTGGACTCATTGGCTCCGATGACGAAAGGCCTGTAAAACTCTCCCAGGGGTGAGCGTTTGACTCAAAGAAATAATACAGAATGAAAAGGAGTTGAGAGAAGATGATGATGACCATGGTATGTGCCAGACATTCCGTCCAGACTGTCCCCGGAGCCAAGCTCCACCTTTGTCGGCATAACAGAGGACAGCACGGAACGAAAGCTGAGAATGAATGAAAAAAAAAACTAGAGCATTCGCTCGGACACGCGCTAATTATGAAGTGGCCGGGAATGCAAAGGAGGCTATAAGGTGGTAAAGTTGAATGATTAGTGTTCTCTTCCGCTTGTTATTAAGTAAAACATTATAATGGTTAGGTGTTATTAAAGTTTGCGAATTGTTCTTTAATAAACGGGTGAGGCGATCGGTGAAAGGCAGTCATTGTAAAAGTGTAGTACATCTCAGCAGGGCATCCCACACGCAAAATTGCTATGAGGGGAGAGGTTGAACCGGAAATAATAAAAAGACATCCTAGCGTGCGCAGTTATGAAATGTGCGAGAGGTTTTTTTGGCGGAAAAAAGAATGGTATTTTATTGATGCTGGGGATCCACAGAAATAGTTCAGTGTCCGTGTTGTCTCGCGTCCACGCCACGTTCCACTGCGCATAGGATGAGGCGCGCATTTGTGATTTGATGGTGGTCGGAGAAACGAGAACAAACCGACAGAGACCCCGCGATGCGGCAGAATTCGCGATGTGATCGGCCATCTCGTTACCTTCGACCCCACTATGCGCGGGGACCCACCCCCACGGCCTTTCGCGCGACGGGAGTCGCGTTTGCTTTCCGCCGTGCGTTCGCTCTCCGGCGCGCTTTCACTCGCGCATACAGCGCGCGGCCACGATTTTATCGCCCTTGTACTTTATAGGGATCCTCACAGCGACGACGACGTCGACGGCGACGCCGACTACAGAAATCCGGTTCAAGTGTTCATATAATTGCTATCACAATAAAATGGCAAAGATAGCGGGATTATTGAGATAACCTTAGCAATACAAGTAAAAAAACCTTAAGGGCATGATTGAATGCATGAAATGATGAAGATTTATTGGTTTTCGGCAAAGCATTCCATAGTTTTGGGGCCGTCAATGAGGTGGTAATTCTTCCATAAATACAATTAACCACAGGTAGTAGAATATTGTAGTTACGTGCATACCTGGTATTGTTAATAATAGTGAAATAACTGGAATAAATAAATTTGTATGAAATTTGTTTATTAAGTCATTTATAGAACATGCTTTTAAGATGCTATTTGAACAAGCTCGTTACTCTCAGTGACACTTTTAATCTAATTATAATAGTTGAGAAATTGATTACTATTTTAGACTGATTATGTAATGAAGCAGAATGCAATATGTAGTCTGAGTATCTTCAAGTGACAGCAAACGTCATTACCTTAGTCCTGACTACCTGCGTGGCATTTGGAAATTTTATTGACACTTCCACCGGATTTCTCCCGTCGACGCCGCCGTCGCCGTCGCCGTGAGGTTCCGTATTTATTCCAAGGGCAATAAAATCGTCGCCGCGCGCCGTATGCGCGAGCGAAAGCGCGCGGGGGAGGCGCGCTATCACGGAGAGCGAACGCACGGCGGAAAGCAAACGCGACCGTCGCGCGAAAGGCCGTGGGGGTATGGCAGGGAGGGAGGAGGCGGGGCGACGCTGTGCTACTTCACCAAATGCTTATCTTGCAACCGGGCGCAAGCGGAACTGGCCACTCAATCTCCCACGCGAAAGCATGAAAGCGGGAAGGCAGCGCGGGAGGGAGGGGGGGGGGGCAGCTTCTCCTCTGCACTTTGCCCCCCGCAACGTCTCTTATCTCCACACGGCTCTGACCTTTTTTATGAGCTGTGCATTCGCCGCTCAGTTTCCGTTGAAGCGATAGACCGCATGAACCTGCGCTTGCTGCCAGCGTTTTGACAGTCGTTGTCTGCGGTCATTCAGTGTGATCTATTCATGTTTGCTTGTGTACGCTGACACCACGATTGTTGATGATTGTTGGAGTTTAGTGGCGCAAGGGCCAGGTAAGGCCAAAGAGTGCCATGACAGTATTAGTTCGCAGTGAAGTGATGAATTGAGAGAACTAGATGTGACGTGGCTGTAAAGGGGCCTAAAGTAATCGCTGTAAAGTGCGTAAAATCTACATGGAATAAGATAATGGCAATGACTAGTGACGTGTACTATGAAGGTAAAAGATGCATTGCTAAACAATGATATAATATACAAGATATGTCAGATATAAAAATTGTCAAAAAACACTACTGCCTAAACAGAGCCCTTGAAACACAAGGGGCTGGAGGCATGTGCCTCCAGCCCCTTGTGCCAAAACTATCATGTGCATGTGCCAAAACTATCACAGCGGCATCCTCTGGAGAAAGGATGCGCTACGAATGTGTTGGGCTTATAACATGCAGGACCACTTCGTTTAAGAAACCGAGGACTGCTTTGGTGTTAAACAGCGGTTCTTCACCAATAAACATCATAGGATGAAGAGGGATATGATAGTGGTATGCTACAGGGAAATGTTTCCTTCTCTCTACTTCGGCTTCCCGACACTCCAGGAGGACATGGAGGACGGTCAGCCTCTCACCACATCTACCACAAGTTGGTGGTTCATCACCTGTCAACAAAAAACTGTGGGTTCCGTACGTGTGTCCTATTCTCAGCCGACTGAATAGGACGTCAGTTCGCCATGTTTTCGTTACGGGGGGCCAGAAACCTAACTGTGGTTTAATCAAGTGAAGCTTATTACTTGTTTCAGCATCCCACAAGCGTTGCCAGTGGCTTCGCAGTTTCTTTCGCAAGAAAGGTTTCAGATCTGTTATAGGGACAGCAGTTGTAGGGTTAATAGCGTGCGATGTTATTGAAGTAGCCATTCGGTCAGCTAGCACATTACCCTCAATGCTTCTATGGCCAGGCACCCAGCATATAATGACATGCTGGTTACATACATACGCTTGACATAGAACGGAATAGAGCTCAGTAAGTACAGGATTTTTGTGTTTACCGAGTGACATCAATGCTTTTACGACGCTTAGGGAGTCCGTAAATATAACTGCCTTTTGAAGTTTTGATTTCCTTATATGCTTCACAGCCGACAGCAGTGCATGGGCCTCAGCCGTAAAAATACTCGTTTCCGGGTGGAGTACACCGGATTCCGAGAAGGATGGGCCAACGGCTGCATAAGACACCCCGGCATGTGACTTGGAAGCGTCAGTGTAAAGCTCTGTACACGAGTACTTGTATTGAAGCTCTAAGAAATGCATTTTAATGTGTGCCTCTGGCGCGTGTTTAGTGACCTCTACAAACGATGTATCGCAATCTATGAGTTGCCAGTGCCACGGCGGTAACAGTTTCACTGGAGCCGTAGGACGATGATCAAGCAGCGGAACACCCATTTCCTCACTGAGGTTCCTCACACGCAAGGAGAATGGCTTTCTCGCTGCAGGTCGATTATGGAAGAGTGTGGCAGCGGTAACGTCATTTATGGTTGAATAAGAAGGATGTTCATTGTTTGCTTGTACTTTCAGAAAATATCTGAAACTTCTATATGAACGCTGCAGATGGAGTGACCACTGGTTAGACTCTACATAGAGGCTTTGGATCGGACTTGTTCGGAAAGCACCGGTCGCGAGGCGGATACCCAGATGGTGAACGGGGTCTGGTATTTTTAATGCACTTGGCGTTGCAGAATTATAAATTATAGACCCGTAATCAAGCCGTGAGAGGACAAGACTGTTATACAAGTAAAGCAAACACTTTCGATCACTGCCCCATGTTGTGCGCGACAGAAGCTTTAGAACGTTCATTGTCTTCAGGCATTTTGCCCTCAGATACTTAATATGAGGAATAAATGTAAGCTTGGAATCTAAAATGATTCCTAGAAACTTATGCTCGCTGCTCACAGAGAGCGCATCTCCTTTGATTTGTATTCTTGGGATAGGCGTTACGCCTCTCTTGTTCGTAAAGAGTATGCAAGTGCTCTTCTGAGCGTTTACATTAAAACCATTCTCATCCGCCCATTTGGACAATCTGTTCATTCCCAGCTGTACCTGTCGTTCGCAGATGGCAATATGACATGACTTAAAGGCTATCTGCACATCGTCGACATAAACCGAATTGTGCGTGGGATGACTGTACGTAGGGAATTCATTTTTACAATAAATAGTGTGCAGCGAAGCACACCGCCCTGCGGCACACCAGTTTCTTGTGTGAATTAGCTAGACAAAGCTCTGCCCACCCTTACGCGAAATGTGCGATTAGTGAGGTAACTTTAGATTGTGTTAAGAATATTGCCACGAACTCCCATCGCCGAAAGATCTCGGAGAATTCCAAAGCGCCATGTGGTGTCGTAAGCTTTCTCTAGGTCTAGAAATACAGACAGACAGAACTGCTTATGTATGAAAGCATCTCTAATATATGCCTCAATGCGGACAAGGTGGTCTGTTGTAGACATACCTTCTCGGAAACCACACTGGAAGGTGTCCAGAATTTTGTTATTTTCTAGGAAGCATATTAGGCGCCGGTTTATCATTTTTTCATACAGCTTGCACAGGCAGCTTGTTAGAGCTATTGGACTGTAGCTGCTGGCCAGGGACGGGTCTTTGCCTTGTTAAAGTATAGGGATCACTATGGCTTCTTTCCATGAAGACGGAATACAGCCAGCCGCCCACATGGCATTAAAAAGAGACAAGAGTGTTTTCAGTGTTCCGGGGTGTAAGTACCTAATCATTTCGTACATGATACGATCCCCACCTGGCGCTGAGTTGTTGCAACAAGCGAGAGATGCTTTAAGCTCAGCTAAAGTAAATGGGGAATTGTAGGCCTCACTCATGAGCCTTTGCGATTGAGGGGTCGCCGCTCTTCGCGTTCTTTGATTCTCAGGAATGTTTCGGTATAGGGCGATGCACTTGACACATCTTCAAAATGTTCGCCTAGACAATCCGCCTGATCTTCCAGGCTATCACCTTGTGTACTTACTAAGGGTAGGGGATGCGACTCCCGACCTGTTAGTTTATTTACCCGATTCCAGACTTTTCTTTCATGGGTGTACGAATGTATACTGGTGATGTATCTATCCCAACTTTCCCGCTTTGCACGTCGACGTGTTCTCCTGCCTTGTGATTTGACCTGTTTGAAATTTATGAGGTTTTCAGCGGTTGGAGAATTGCGAAGCAATCTCCAAGCTTTGTTTTGATTTTTGCGCGCTTTCCGACATTCGTCGTTCCACCATGGGATGCGACGCTTATTAGCTAATCCGCTAGTTTGCTTAATACATTTAGCTGCAGCACTAATAATGAAATCTGTTAGGTATGCAACAGCGTCCTCTACATCAAAAACAGCAAGTTCATCTCCACCTAAATACGTAAGCTCTCGGAACATTTCCCAGTTGGCCGAGTCCATGTTCCATCGAGCAAAATGTGGCAAGCATGTATCTTGTTTTGTTAAGTTTAGCATAACTGGGAAATGGTCGCTCCCAAAGGGGTTCCTGAGAACAGACCACTCCAGATACGGAATTAGAGCACTCGATACTATACTTAAATCAATGGTTGAGTATGTGTTATGTGTAACGCTGTAATAAGTTGGCTCTTTCTTGTTAAGTACAGATGCACCTGAAGAAAACAGAAAATTTTCTATAAGGCGTCCTCGCGCATCTAAACGAGGGTCGCCCAATAAGGGGCTATGAGCGTTCACATCACCAACAACTATGTATGGCGGAGGAAGTTCATCAATGAAGCTTTGAAACTGTGTCTTGGAAAGTTGATAACAAGGAGGGACGTAAATCGAACTAATTGTAACTAGCTTACCGAACAGTATTGCTCGGACAGCAACTGCCTCAAGGGAAGTTCGGAGGTTTAATTGCCGACAGGCAACACCTTTATCTACTATTATAGCGACACCGCCCGACGAGGCGATAGCGTCGTCACGGTCCTTGCGAAAAATGGCATATTGCCTTAAAAAGTTTGTGTTCTCTGCTTTGAGATGCGCCTCCTGGACACACAGCACCCTCGGACTATATTTAAGAAGGAGCTCTTTGACATTATCAAGGTTATGAAGGAGACCCCTAACGTTCCATTGTAATATTTGCGTGTTCATATTGAAAATGAGTTTGTGCTGTGTGTTCAGAAGATGAAGACTAGCTCACGGTGCCCTTTCCAGGCGCCGTGACGCGAGGTTTCTCTTTTCTGGAGCGGTCGAGTGATTCCCGCCGCTCCTTAGGCGCTGGCGGCGCCGTCTGGCCGGTTGTTGTGTCGTGACGGCCTCGTCTCGTGGGACGAGACCTTTGAGGCCACCAGCCCGGAGGTCGATGGCCCCTTGTTCTGAGATGGCAGAGCAGCACTAGCTGCAGCCGCCGAGGGGGCGGATGGCGTCACCGCCGGCTCACTGTGTGTGGGCCTGACAGCCGCCGGAGGCCGTTGTGGCGCTGCCCCCTGACGCGCCACTTCGGCAAAGCTATTCTTTGGCAGGTAGGACACCCGCCTTCGCGCTTTTCTGAATGATATGTTCTCTTTTGACTTTGATCGTTACTATTTCTTTCTCCTTCTTCCAAGATGGACAGGAACGCGAATACGCGGCGTGCTCCCCATCACAATTCACACAGTGTGGCGCGTTCCCACAAGATTCAGATGGATGTTCATCGGCACATTTGGCACAGGTTATTCGGCCTCGGCAGTTCTGAGAACTGTGGCCAAACCTCTGGCATTTGAAGCAGCGGAGGGGATTCGGGATATAGGGCCTGACTCGGATCTTTACATAGCCTGTCTCGATAATCTCGGGAAGTACACTTGAGCCGAATGTTAGGATTAGATGCGTGGGTTGAATCTCTTTACCATCACGCCTCATCTTAATTCTTTTCACATTGATGACATTCTGGTCACTCCATCCCTCCAAAAGCTCAGTCTCAGTTAGCTCCATTAGATCATCATCGGAAACGACACCACGAATGGTGTTCATAGAACGGTGTGGGGTGACACTCACTGGAATGGCCCCGAAAGACACAAGATTGGGTAGCTTTTCGTATTGCAATTTATAACGAAGTTCAAGAAGTAGATGACCGCTTGCCAACTTGGAAACTTTGTAGCCTGGGCCAAAAGCCTCCATCAGTGATTTCGCAAACAGAAAAGGTGAGACGATTCTTGCTGACTTTTCTGCTTTCTCGGAATGTATAACATGAAATCTTGGGAAATTATCAACTTGGCGGCCAAAAAACTTTAAAACTTCTTCGTTGCGCCCTCGTTTATGAGGGCGATCAGGGAGTCGGGGGAATGACGAAAAAGCCATAAAGGTAACGATGATTTCGGCAGCTATGCCAGCCACCCACCACCGAGCCCAACAAGGGGACGCTACGAGACCCGAAGGAGACGCAGACGCCAGTTGTACATAGTGTTACGGTTGACGTACGACAGCCCGTTTAAAAGGATTAACGGAGGAGGTCTCCCCATCGTGCTTGGTTGTCGCAGGCGGGACGATCCTTTTGTGCGCAGGTGCGGGGAGGAGATTAAGCCCGCCTTCTACGAAACATTCTTCCGGAGCATCTGAAACGCAGTAGTCTCATCCCTTTGTGTACAGGTGCGGGGACTGGGACGCCCGAGTTGCAGATCCTTTTGTGTGCATGTGCGTGGGAGGCGAATAGGCCCGCCTTCCACGAATAACGTCTTAAGGAGCCTCGGGTTGCGGCCAGCGGAGGCAAGCCCGGGAAACGTCGCCTAGGGGAGCTGTCCACCTTCCGCGAATGACGTTCTTCGGGAACTTCGGGTTGCCACCAGCGGGGACAAGCCAGGGAAACGTCACCTAGGCGAGAGGGAGATGCTGCCGCACCCCCCCCCCCCCCAACTGGACTTGCCTGTCACGTGACTGGAGCGAAACCCCGCCTCATTGTTAGAGGGCCCATTTAAGCGGCCCCGCCATGTATTTTCATACATTCATTCTCTTCTTTGCAATCCTTCAACATGAAATAAACCGTGCAAGTTTCGCACTTAAAATCGTCTCGCCCTGCCTGGTCGCCATGATCTACCGGACGCCTACAGCCTGCCGGCAGCGCTACACTACCTAGAAGAGATGCCGGTCGAGGTTGTAGTAGCAGGCGCCCCAACAACTGGCGGATCGCGGTAGGATGGAACCGCACATCAACGCGAGCCCCAACAACTGGTGGCAGCGGTGGGATGGAACCGGACATCAACGCGAGCCCCAACAACTGATTGGCAGCGATGGGATGCGCTACCCCGGAGGCCCCAACTTTGGATAACATCTAAGAGAACTTCTCCTCTTGGTCCTGGTGACAACTTCGGAAGGAAGGTGTCAGGATTCATGACTGCATATGGTGAGTGCACGGCTTTTCTTCACTGAGATATCACTAGGCTTTACGTATTTTGTGGGGAAGTACAGAGCAGTGATTTTCTTTAACCGTTGACGGAAGTTTGGAGTACGTCGAGGTTGTTATAGAGTGAAGAGTTAGCAGCACTAAGGGCAGCCATGAACCTGAAGGCACTAAAGAAGCCGGAATTGTTAAACTTGGCCAGAGAGTTGGGCCTCCAAATTGCCGAATCGAAGAGAAAGCCGGAGATCATTGAGGCGATCGAAGCAGTCGGGGCAGACGACGATGAACTTGAGGAATGTTTAGAAAGCATTGAGCATAAGGAGGAAGAACGCAAGCGCCTAGAGGCTAACGAAGAGCACGAGAGGGAACAGGAACGAAAACGGGAAGAGCACAGAATTCGGATAGAAGAAATTCGACAGAAAATCCAGTTTCTTAGAGGGCAACAGGTACGATCTAGGCTGGGCGTATTCAAAGTAGGCGAAAACTTAAAACGTTTTCTTGCCCTTTACGAGAAGGTATGCGCGGAGGTGCAGCTTGACCGTGAAAATTGGTCCCTCGAACTGTACAACGTGTTTCCCTTTAACGTGTCCTGCGTCTTGTCTCGCCTTTCTGATGACGAGTGCCGGAATTACGATACAGCTAAGAGAGCTTTATTCCGGCAGCTCGGCATTCCGGTTGAGAGCGATCGGAAAGATCAAGGGGACGAACAAAGAGTTCCTACTCTTGAGGTAACTGAGCGACAACCCACGGTTAAGGTCACGTCAGGGAATGGAGAGCACGCGGAGTACGACGTGGCAGAACCCTCAGAGGTAAAGCACGTAAAGAGCGAGGCCGTCGCCTGTCTACAAACAGGGGCGATTCCGGAAAGCGTTCCTTGCGAGGACGAGGCTGGTTCCAGTTGCCATGAGAAGATTAACGAGGCACTGGAGACCTGCCTCGTGCCCCTGCATATGGGCGAAAGGCCGGAGTCGTCAAAGGTAGACCTAGATAGTGGGGCGGCCGAGCAAAGTACGGAAGCGGTGATTCGAGATCCCACCGGTACTGTTGGGGAGGGCCTGGCTAAGGAAATAGTTTTCAATGACAGCGCAGCTAAATTGGCCCGACAGTACAGGGAACCGGATATTGCTCTGGACTCGAGCTTCGGAGAGAGCGCATTTGAGGCGTCCACCGAAACTGAGTCAGCGGCCATCCCGGAGAGCGCTCCTTGCGGGGACGAGGCTTGTTCCAGCAATCCCAATGGGGTAAATATGGAGCTGGATACGGACCTCGTGCCTCGGCACTTGAGCGGCTCTCGGGTACGGCCGAATGTAGAGCGCGAAGACGTCGCGGAACCAGAGCCAGTGCCGATTCCAAAGAGCGTTTCTTGCGGAGACGTTCCGGAATCGTCAAATGTAGAGCAGAATGCCATGACGGCCGAGCAGAAAGGGAACCCAACACTCGGGGGTTTCAGGTGCATAACAGATGACCGCATGGCAAGGAAAAACGTTTTCAGACAGTGCCGCCAGAAAAAGAGAGCCAAGTATTCGGCGCATCGAAAACTTGAAAAAGTCGCCACACCGCAGCCCGTAAGACAATGCACCAGGCCATCGCGCCGAACGGGAAAGGGTTTTTTGGGGCGGCTTAGGAAACGGAAGCGTCACCAAAGGCTGACTGCGGCAGCAAAGGGCGCGTTTCCGCGAATGAAGGTGCGGCTGAAATGTTCAGGTTTCAAACTGGTTGAGTATGCGCGTATGAACCCAGCCAGTCAAACAGGCACCGAGGAGGAATGCGTCGCGAAAGCGAGAACAAAGGGAGAATGGCTATTCTTCCGGCGTTTATGGCCTCCCCTTCGGGGACGAGAGAGCAAGCTGCGAGGACACAGAGTGGTAGGTGTCAGCAGAGGGCAGCGTATGTCTGGCGCCCTTTGTCGTCCTCGGCGAAGCGCGAGGGCTTTCGGACTGCGACCCCATCATCGCATTAGGAACTAGTCAATTTGCCACACCGATCAGTAACTTGTTTCTACGAACACGTGAAGCATTTTTTTATTAGTTTAAGAATTCTTGCTTTTAAAGTTACAAGTTAAGTGTTAGGCTCCGATTTCCTGTGTCGTACGAGCCAGTTAACACGAAGGAAAGCGTGAAGCTGGTTTCGCAAAGATGGTGGCTCTTGACCGCGCTGATTTTGTAGTTAAGCATTGAGATTTGGGGTTTGCGAAGGCAGACCTTAGTTTTGTAATTTAATGCTTAAAGTGTAGGGCGTGTATTAGTTACCACTGTAGAAATTTTGTTCATTGAAGCGCGTTTGTGGAAACATTTTTTAGTCTTTTCGCGCGTAGATAGAGTGTAGCTTTTGCTTTTTAGGTTTTAAATACCACTCTATGAATTAGTTTAAGAGTTGAAGTGGTCACCAAGCCAAGTATGTTTCGCCTTAGAGGCGCTGGTACTGGCTGGTAGCAATGACCGAAAGAGCAACTTTGTCCCTTTGACCTTTTTCGATCGCTGTCACGGGTTCCGTGGTTCGAAAGTGCGCCTGTGTTTTCTTGTCCAGTGAGGACTTGTGAATCACATGCCACGAAGGCGAATTCACAGTTTGTAAAGGCGGAGGTTAGAGCACGCGGAACACGTTACCGGGAGATGGTCCCGATTCTTTCTATTCATACCGGGTGACATGATTGACAGCGGTTGTAGAGAGTCATTTCGAGAGGGAGGAACAAAGGTGGCTTAGAGCAGCCTCTGTGTGAGGTGGTCGAAAGCTAGCGGCACGCGAAGATGCCTATAGCATATGAAAGAGAACTTGTGCAGTGCTAAACTGGGCTACTCATAAGCTTAGCCACTAGTTGGCTGGTAGACAATTTAAATAACTGCCCGTTGTGACAACCGCGAAGTCTGTCTTAGATGGTCGCTTACTGTGACGGTGTCGCTGAGTCAAGCATAATTTTCAGTTCCCTCACAACGGGGTAGTGAAATGAACACGCGGATGTCATCAGCTGAGGCTTTATGAGTTTATTGGCAGAGCTTGGCTTCGATATTCGCTATAAGAAGGGTAAACTTAAAGGCAGTGCCGAAGGTCTGAGTCGTTGCCCTTAAAGTAGCGAATACCTCATGCTCACTCTGGTTTCAGCGTGATTTCGACGTTAATATTTTTTTTCTTGTACGTTTTTTTTCCGCGTAATTGTAGTTGATCGTTAGCGTATTTAGTAATCACGTCATAACGCTTTCGGGAAATGGCTGTTTTTAGTGTTCAACGGGGAAGACGCGCGAGAGGAATGGGAAAGCAGTAGCAGTTTTCTTTTTTTGTAAAGCCTGGTGTGTCTTGGGGGAGAGTGGCCTTGTGCTCGTTTGTTTGTATTTGTGGGTCCGGCGCTGTTCTGGAGTGATTGCGAGGCCACACAGGAGACGAAAAGTTGCGAGACCTGTTTGCAAGCCCTGTTTCACCGGTCCGGACCAGGGAGAGAAGGCCTACAAGAGCGCCCCGAGAACTGATGAACGACTCCAGGGAATCTGCAAGCTACGAACCAAGGGTTCGTCACTACGGAGAGAAATTCTGCTGCTGAAACGCCGATCCCTCGCCCAGTGGCTGCTGGTCCCTACGCGTCGGGATCTTCTTCCCCCGCCGGAGATGCTGTTACGGTTGACGTACGACACCCCGTTTAAAAGGATTAACGGAGGAGGTCTCCCCATCGTGCTTGGTTGTCGCAGGCGGGACGATCCTTTTGTGCGCAGGTGCGGGGAGGAGATTAAGCCCGCCTTCTACGAAACATTCTTCCGGACCATCTGAAACGCAGTAGTCTCATCCCTTTGTGTACAGGTGCGGGGACTGGGACGCCCGAGTTGCAGATCCTTTTGTGTGCATGTGCGTGGGAGGCGAATAGGCCCGCCTTCCACGAATAACGTCTTCAGGAGCCTCGGGTTGCCGCCAGCGGAGGCAAGCCCGGGAAACGTCGCCTAGGGGAGCTGTCCACCTTCCGCGAATGACGTTCTTCGGGAACTTCGGGTTGCCACCAGCGGGGACAAGCCAGGGAAACGTCACCTAGGCGAGTGGGAGATGCTGCCGCACCCCCCCAACTGGACTTGCCTGTCACGTGACTGGAGCGAAACCCCGCCTCATTGTTAGAGGGCCCATTTAAGCGGCCCCACCATGTATTTTCATACATTCATTCTCTTCTTTGCAATCCTTCAACATGAAATAAACCGTGCAAGTTTAGCACTTAAAATCGTCTCGCCCTGCCTGGTCGCCATGATCTACCGGACGCCTACAGCCTGCCGGCAGCGCTACACTACCTAGAAGAGATGCCGGTCGAGGTTGTAGTAGCAGGCGCCCCAACAACTGGCGGATCGCGGTAGGATGGAACCGGACATCAACGCGAGCCCCAACAATAGCCACTATAACCTAATATAATAGACCCAAGGTTGGATAGATTACACCAGGTTAACCCTTGCTGCCTGGAAAATTGGAAGTAAAACGAAGCGAAGAGAAGACAGGAGAGATGGAAAGTGAGAGAGAAAGACGAAGGTTGGAGGGAGAGAGACAGGAAAAGGAAACTACCGATTTCCCCCGGATGGGTCAGCCCGGGGGTGCCGTCTACGTGAAGCCGAGAGCAAAGGGGTGTGTTGCCTCCACCGAGGGGCCATAAAGGTCCAAGCACTCAGCATTGGCTCAACCCCCAGGATCCCCTTTTCCCCGGACCCGGCTAAGCCACGCACGGTTAAGCGTGAGAGGGTCCGACCCCCATGTGCTCGGGTCCGTGGTGTCGCAACCCACCAAACGCCTGCTTACGCAGGCGCCCCTGCGGGGACACCATGATTGTCAATTCAGTTAGTAAGCCAATGTGTCCAAGTTTATGCAGCCGATAAAACTGTTATCCCTACTCCGAATAGCTCTGTACTAATTTGCTATCGCAATCTATGCTTCACCTTTCGGGCGAAACTGCGACATTTTTTAAATCTTGGTGCGAGATAGTAGGGACACCCTGGCCGCAATTGTGATGGCATCTGTCCATTGCTACACAACCCTGAGTCAGCGAAAAGAGTGCCCATAGCAATACGCCAGAAACAACCAAAATCTTTTTTCGTTTATCGCAACGCGAATCACAAAAGATCGCCTATCGCAGAACAGCTCCAATACTCACTAGAATTGGTCCACATGACTTTAGCCGAAGCACAAAATAGGCTTAAATGTCTAAGAAGGAACACCTTGAATTTCCATGAGTAGTGTTTGTTTTTCTTCTAAAAGCTGTACTATAGCCTATTGCACATGATGATTTGCTGCAGACACGAAATTATGCCAATTGAAAAGCGTTCGCTTTGGCGGGGACAGTGCTACAACCACACCTTTAAAATAGCACCGCTTGTGCGCGATTCTAGTTATTGTACACACAATCATTCTAAATCATGCAAGTGAGCGATCATTTTCTTTGCAAAGCAATACCGGCGTTGAAGGTCGGGAACAGTGGCTTTGGCAGGATTTAGGTTGCCCAGTGCAAGTGTCCCATCATTCCGCATTCAGAATGTTCAGAAATGTTTAGAGCAAAATTACGGTCCCTTAGAGAAGTTTCCAACGGAACTGGACTCACGATAAATTGAGACGTCGATACGATTTGTGCCGAAGCAATCTCACGGCAGACCACATTGGCGCCAAGAATAATGAAGTACTGGCGCCAAGAATAACGTAGCAAGGTATGCGACCGGCCTAGTTGGTGTTTATCCATACTGTTTAACAGCGCGAACTTAGAGAAAGGACTACCACAGAGGGGACAAACGACAGTGTTTGTCACCTGTTTCGCCGTTCTTTGTCCAAGTTCGCGGTGTCAAACATCATGGCCATGAATGAAACGTATGGGCAACCTGGCTGTTCTCTCAAAAATCCCTGTGCACATCCTCACCGTCTAACGGCACCACCATGACATTGACACGTGACCGGCGTCCTCTATATACAGCGTGATCAAAGTTGACAGGATTTTTTTTTAATTGGGCGCTGAGGCATGTGTGAAGAGCACCTCTAACAGTAGGGTTATGTAGCGAGAGAAACACAAAGTGACATGATCGTTATCGCTATTAGCAGTGCAATTAACAAACATTGAATAATTAAATTTTGACTGGCTGCAGTAAGCAGTCACGTTTGGATTGAAAGGTTAGATGCAGTCATGTTTCTACAATGTTCCACTTCGCAAAATTCTAGCGTATCCCTGCTTTGAGATATCAAACTGCGAAATTTAGTTGCGGTTCGCATGATTACGCATGCAAGACAGTGACGACCGGTGCGAAGCTACTCCCTTATGTGACGCGCCTTTTGCGTACGACGTTTAGTCTGACCACCGGGAGGAGGCATAGGCAAAAGAGATAACTGCCTCCCGTTCACTCTCGGCTGGCGTAGTCGCAAAGTGCAGAAGTCGGAACCGCTATCAAAACACGGAACCGCGCAGCCTGTAACGATGATAGCTTTAGATATACAGAGATAAGGGAGGAGCTTTGCGCCGGTCGTCACTGCATAATCATGCGAACGGCAATCATCACCATCAGTCACGGTGTGCACATTTGTGGACGCAATTTAACTTTGCCACTTCTGTGCAATTGTGGCAAGCAATAGGCCGCAATAACTAAGCTTAGGGTAAATTGAACGTTCTGCTTACCTCGAGTACTTTTATTTTACTTCTGAGGGAAATCTATCGCCGAAGATCGCTTTGGAGAAGACACTACGGTGTTTGACGGGAGGCCATACGTGGGACGTGCCTGTAGCAATTGCGAAAGAATTTTCTTTCTTTCTAGTAATTCTTCCAAATAATAATTAACTTGGCATATAGTGCGTGCTACTGATTCAATCCTTTTTTATGAAGAAACGTATCATTACGAGTGCAGAATAATAATTAGTTACTTAATCAGCCTGCACTTATGATGATTCATCATAAAATGCAGAAAGAATCCTTCTGCCACCTTGAATTGCTCTTAATGGAGTCTGCAATCTTGGCATAAATTTATGTAAATTTCAACATTTATTGACAATCGATAACAATTCCCGACTGAAGGAGTTAAACTTCGCAGTTTAGTATCTCAAAGCACAGATACGCTAGAAGAATTCTGCCAAGTGGAACTGCGTAGAAAAACGACTCACTCTAACTTTTAAATACAAACGTGCCTGCTTACTGCAGCCACTCAAAAGCTAATTATTCAAGTTTTATTAATTGCACTGCTCACAACGATAATTATAATCTCACTTTGTGTCGCCCTCGCCACATAACCCTACCGTAGAGGTAGTCTTCACGTACGTCTCAGCGCCTAATTAAAAAAAATGCCAGTTAACTTTAAAGCGGGTTTGATGCAGCCGAGAAGGCAAAAACTGCTAGAAATGTTTTTGTCATGGAAGTTTGGCAGATACGGAATGGACGATATCCAGTAAACGATCTTGGCGCCAAAGAGGTTCAATTGAAGAGTGGCACATACCAGAGACCCAAGTTGGGTCAAGGAGGTTCAGTGAAACGGCCGCAACTCAGGCGCACATACCACGCTGACTGAAGAAAGCGCCCTCATTGAAAATCGGCACATATGCAGTATCAGATTTCAACTCAGTTCCCGCAGCGTAGCAGCCCGAGACTCTTCCCATTAGACTATGGACTACAGTTTCAACCAAATGACGCAAAGCGCTTAAAAATAAACATTACAATAAACAGTGAAACATATATCACCCCCGGAAGCTGCGCTATGTATTCCAAGAATACTAATTTCATTACCAACTCTTCCCGCGCTATTTATTAGGCAGTAAAGATAACAACCAACAAATGAAATGCCTGTGTTGTAGTTTCCCCAATTATGACGCTCACCAGGATATCATCTTTTTTTTATTGTATGGCCGGTAATTGTCGCGCTCGACAGGAATATGAAAAAAAAAACTCTCAGACCGATAGTGCGGCCGAGAGTTCCACATCTTCTTTCATACGTAGTATGTCCGTATTACTTTGCAATTACTGTGTTTTCAAACTGCACCACTCGCCTCTCAACAGCAAGAAGACTGGGAAGAAGCTGTTAAGTGCGACGACCTTCAAGTACAGCTTCGGACTCTACAAAGGGCGCGCGATAGGGCTGAAAATTAGGGCTGAAATCACGGCTACCACAACGTAGTCCCTTAGGACCAACTAAAGTTTCTTGTCTTTCTGTCCATATCTCTTCAATAGCCATTTATTTCGTTTTGCATTTTTACCGCGTTTTGCTGCTGAATCAAACATCATTACGCCACTGTTGCCTATGGGATATATGCTAAATTTGGCGTGGTGTAATATGTGTACTGTGAAGGGAAATTAATCATTACACTTCCAAATTGGAATATGTATTTACCACCTAGTTAAAATAGTGACATTCATTGCACCAAACATTCTCACCAAGTGATATTTATGCAGGATAAGGGGTTGAAGAAAAGTTAACGATTTCCTTGATATGAGAACCACAGAATTTGTATGGAGCCTCTTGGGCATAAAGTTCGGCCTGGAGGTTTCCACGTTGCCTCATTGTTCTCGAATAGTTAAGGACGCCGTCACTTATTCGAAGGCGCAATAATGTATCAATTGCTTAGTCTCATAATGGTCTATATTCATATAAGGCCGCAATATATTTGGTAGAGGGAGTAGTAGATGGTATTGTTATGTCATGTGCCTTTTGGAACGTAACCCTGATGCCCTAAAAACAATGACCTTAGCAACACGCCAGAGCCAATAAATATCTTTCCAAATTCCACAATGCAGTATCGCATAATATTGACTGCCCCTGGAGACCTCGAACCCTCACTAGAAGTGGTCCGCATGCCTTCAGCCGAAGCGCGAAATAGGTCAAGATGTCGAAGCAGGGGCATCATAACTTTACGCGAGCATTGTATTTTTTTCCACATGCGATTCTCCATCGCGTTGTACATCATGGGTTAATTCAGACCCAAATTAAACCAATCGAAATGTGTTAGTTATGAAGGCGACAGCTTGAGAACTGTAGCTTTAAAAGAGAGCCACTTTTGCCTGGTTCTCGCAATTTTAAACGCAGTCAATCAAAATCATACTATGTAGCTATTATTATCTTTGACATAGAATTGCCATCACTGACGGTCGGTAACAGTCGATGTTTAAGATACTCTAGATTTTCCAGTGAAAGTATCCCAACATTGTGCGTTCCTATAGGGGTTATACCGTAAAGCTATTCCAAACTACGCTATTCTATTTCTGCAATTAGCCCGCCACGATCGGTCACCATTTTTGCGGGCCACCGCCACTTGGGTTATGTGACACGCGATGACAAAAAATAATGATAATAAATCCGCGTCATGGGATATGACGTGTGCGCACTGATTACAGATGATTAGATCGAATAAATAATGATGACTTTTTTCTGATCCGACTTGTTGGTCAAAAGATTTCTTGATGCGCCCCTTTACCTGTCTGTCATGCCACGTAACAAAACCGTGAAAAATCCACGCATCCAATTGATGTATACGCATTAAAGATGCGTTATTATGCCCAACAAAAAATTAAATTATGGGATTTTACGTGCCAAAACCACGATCTGATTATGAGGCACGCCGTAGTGGCGGACTCCGGAAATTTGGACTACCTGGGGTTCTTTAACGTGCACCTCAATCTAAGTACACGGGTGTTTTCGCATTTCGCCCCCATCGAAATGCGGCCGCCGTGGCCGGGATTCGATCCCGCGACCTCGTGCTCAGCAGCCCAACAGCATAGCCACTGAGCAACCACGGCGGGTTATTATGCCCAACAAAACTCGATTTTTTTACGGCATAACCGCATGCAGCCCCGCGCCGAAATTTGTAGAAGATGGCTGCCCACCGATCACTCTGGCAGTGGCTACTGATAGCTGCCGGCAAAGGTGCATTTATTGGCCAATAATAATAATAATAATAATAATAATAATAATAATAATAATAATAATAATAATAATAATAGTAGTAGCCTTGATTAATAATAGCCTTTATTGCGAGTTATGTGGTACATGTATTTTTTGTGAGGTCTGCCGTAGCCTTCCAAGGGCTTGTGTGGCAGAGACCTGACAGTCGCGGCAAAATCACTTTAACAGTTCTCGAGCATAAACTAATGCTCCCAAATATAAACTAAAGCTCTTCACCATTTTTAATAACCCTTACAAACAAATTACCAAGAAAGCGCTAAACACAGTGAAAAGGTGCTATATGGCATTGTCAAACAAAATACATCACACTATAACATGAATAGACACTGTATTATCACATGTTCTAAAGAAAAACCGCAAAATAACATTTTTTTTTATTTCCGTGCTCACGTTGGTTTCGACGGGAATTCAGGGCGCAGGCTCCTTTCCCAAGCGTATCACCCCTGAAGGAAGCCGAACGCCAGGCCGGGGTACGCTTCTACCCTTTTGAACCAGTGGGTGCACGGCTGCGGTAAGTCTAAACCAATCATAATGCTCACACAGACACAAATAAAGGTTAGCTTTATACGAGAATATATTTTATGTCCCCCTTTTTAAGGTGTTCTTTAAGCCGGATAAACTTTGTGGCTCCAGTACTGAAGTGGGGAGTTCACTTCACCACTTGATTTCCGTGCTCACGTTGGTTTCGACGGGAATTCAGGGCGCAGGCTCCTTTCCCAAGCGTATCACCCCTGAAGGAAGCCGAACGCCAGGCCGGGGTACGCTTCTACCCTTTGAACCAGTGGATGCACGGCTGCGGTAAGGCTACACCAATCATAATGCTCACACAGACACAAATAAAGGTTAGCTTTATACGAGAATATATTTTTATGTCCCCCTTTTTAAGGCGTTCTTTAAGCCGGCTAACTTTCTGGCTCCAGTACTGAAGTGGGGAGTTCACTTCACCACTTGATTTCCGTGCTCACGTTGGTTTCGACGGGAATTCAGGGCGCAGGCTCCTTTCCCAAGCATATCACCCCTGAAGGAAGCGAACGCCAGGCCGGGGTACGCTTCTACCCTTTTGAACCAGTGGGTGCACGGCTGCGGTAAGGCTACACCAATCATAATGCTCACGCAGACACAAATAAAGGTTAGCTTTATACGAGAATATATTTTTAGTCCCCCTTTTTAAGGCGTTCTTTAAGCCGGATAAACTTTGTGGCTCCAGTACTGAAGTGGGGAGTTCACTTCACCACTTGATTTCCGTGCTCACGTGGTTTCGACGGGAATTCAGGGCGCAGGCTCCTTTCCCAAGCGTATCACCCCTGAAGGAAGCCGAACGCCAGGCCGGGGTACGCTTGTACCCTTTTGAACCAGTGGGTGCACGGCTGCGGTAAGTCTAAACCAATCATAATGCTCACACAGACACAAATGAAGGTTAGCTTTATACGAGAATATATTTTTTATGTCCCCCTTTTTAAGGTGTTCTTTAAGCCGGATGAACTTTGTGGCTCCAGTACTGAAGTGGGGAGTTCACTTCACCACTTGATTTCCGTGCTCACGTTGGTTTCGACGGGAATTCAGGGCGCAGGCTCCTTTCCCAAGCGTATCACCCCTGAAGGAAGCCGAACGCCAGGCCGGGGTACGCTTCTACCCTTTTGAACCAGTGGATGCACGGCTGCGGTAAGGCTACACCAATCATAATGCTCACACAGACACAAAAAAGGTTAGCTTTATACGAGAATATATTTTTATGTCCCCCTTTTTAAGGCGTTCTTTAAGCCGGAAAACTTTGTGGCTCCAGTACTGAAGTGGGGAGTTCACTTCACCACTTGATTTCCGTGCTCACGTTGGTTTCGACGGGAATTCAGGGCGCAGGCTCCTTTCCCAAGCGTATCGCCCCTGAAGGAAGCCGAACGCCAGGCCGGGGTACGCTTGTACCCTTTTGAACCAGTGGTGCACGGCTGCGGTAAGTCTAAACCAATCATAATGCTCACACAGACAAAATACAGGTTAGCTTTATACGAGAATTATTTTTTATGTCCCCCTTTTAAGGCGTTCTTTAAGCCGGATAAACTTTGTGGCTCCAGTACTGAAGTGGGAGTTGACTTCACCACTTGATTTCCGTGCTCACGTTGGTTTCGACGGGAATTCAGGGCGCAGGCTCCTTTCCCAAGCGTATCACCCCTGAAGGAAGCCGAACGCCAGGCCGGGGTACGCTTCTACCCTTTTGAACCAGTGGGTGCACGGCTGCGGTAAGGCTACACCAATCATAATGCTCACACAGACACAAATAAAGGTTAGCTTATACGAGAATATATTTTTATGGCCCCTTTTTTAAGGCGTTCTTTAAGCCGGATAAACTTCGTTGCTCCAGTACTGAAGTGGGGAGTTCATTAAACAAATTCGGAATATAATACTTGCGTTGCCCTTTACCATAATTAGTGCTTGTGCGAGGAACAACGTATCTGGAGGGATTGCGTAGATTCATGTGTTTTTTTAGCAGGTACGCGAAAATTTTAATTCCAGAAATATCGCGGCACAACAACAGAAAGGGACACTGAATCAAAGTTTGGCATTTCCAGAGAACTGAACAAGTTAGCCGTATCAATGTTTGTGTTGTAGGCTACACTTTTTAAAATATTTTCTAATAATCGGTTTACCTTGGCTTTCCAAAAGCTACTGCAATTAAAGAAACAACAGATGCCATATCGTACATGCGAATAGGCTAGCGCATGAACGATCATTTTCTTTATTTTAATGGGAGCATAGCTTCGGACGCGGTAAAGTAAGCACGCAGCTCGTCGAAGTTTTGCACAAATGGAAGCCATATGAACGTTCCATGATAAAGCATTATCAAAGTGAACTACTAAATATTTAATACTATCAACATATTCAATCGGTGTACAGTCACAATTAAAACAATCGGAGCCATGCAAAACGACAGGCAACGTGGCATCAATAACTTTTAGGGATTTCTAAAACAGACTAATTGCGTTTTCTCGAGTTAACTCTTATTTCATTACTTTTACACCAGTCCATGACATTAACTGCGTCAATTTGAAGCAGATCAACAGCCCTTTTCATATTCCATGTGTCTTGAGACAAGCAAAGTGTCATCCGCGTATTGAAAAATAGTGCTTGTCCCAATTACCTGTCCCCAAGTCACACACGTATAAGTTAAATAAAAGTGGTGACAGCACTGAACCCTGTGGCACTCCTGCTGTGAGGTACCGCAGTGTGCTGTGTACATCATGCAACAACAATTTGAGAGCGATTCAGAAGAAACTATTAAAAAAATCTAAAAAATGTCCCCGAAAGCCATAGTGTAAAGTTTACTGCATAGAATACGGTGGTTAACTGAGTCAAATGCTTTTGATATATCCAAGAAGAGTCCACAAGCCACCGTTTTGTTCAAATGTTTCGTGTAAAATATCTGACAAAGTTTCAAAAAGATTCTGCGTACCGCTGCCTTGTACAAAGCCGTACTGCGAGGGCGATAAAATGCTGTGCTTACGAACAAAGCTGTCCATAGCCTCAAGAACATGCCTTCAAGCAGTTGTGCTAAGAAAGGAAGTACGGAGTACGGAATGGGGCGGTAGTTTTCTGGTTTTGACGCATCTCCGCCCTTAAATATTGGACAATAACACGTGCTCTCTTCATTTAATCGGGGTACAAACACACGTGTCTAGATACTGTTCAAAATAAAAGGAATCGGCCTAGCTAGCACCGTGATATTACGTATTTATCTTCAGCTGATATTCCATCTAAGCCTTGAGCACGGCTCCTTCGTGACCGACAAAGCAATCGACGCAAGTCATCTTCAGCCATCGAAGGCAGAAGTGCTGAATCCGATACTGAACTGCTAGCTGCGATAAGGTCGGCAGATTAAGGGGCGTTCCCGTATCGGTTACCAAGGGAAGAAATGAGACATTGAAATTATTAGCCACCGCTTGCGATGGAGGACCGAAACCTTTTAGTATCGGGTCTAAGGGGAGCGGGGACTTGATCCCTAAGCTCATTCATAGAGACCACATCTTTGTGGTTTATTCGTGAAAGGAAAAAGACTGCTAAAGTAGCTTCTCTTGGAACAGGCGCATCATTGCTGTAACTTTGTTTCGTGCGTTTCGGTAAAGACTCTTCAAAGCCTCGATTCTGGATGATTTCGAATCGTTTCCAGAGTTCATCTTTCTCATGAATGGCTTTCAATATTCGGTTATTTACCCAATGTAAATGTGTTTTTCGCTTATGTACCAAAACAGATCTTTTGCACTCTTGTTTCAGCTCAGTAAAAGTGTCTACAAACTTTTTTACGCACTGGTCGAAACCACTATGCGCTAGCAGTGTATCCCAGATATTGGGAGACAAGTCTGTCAAATCTAGCATAATCAAATATTTCTATCTATTGGAATCCTTGCTTTGACAGTATGAGCACCCGGAGATGAGATCTGGCAGCCGATATAGTAATGATCAGCCAGCTTTTTTGTTATTCGAATGGATTTAACGGTCAAAAAATCTATGAGCGCACTAAGACGTGATCGAGGCACGAGGAAACAAGGCGACCTGAGAGCACTTCTTGTCTAGTTGCTTCATTACGACAGCATATTCTATGCCATAGTATGCTAATATGTTAAATAATCGGAAACAATCGTCTTCTCAGAGCTTAGGATATCTATGTTGATATCCCGATAATGCACATGTTATTATAAGAAGGTTAGAACGTCTAAATTTTTTTCAGTTCATCGAGAAATGATTGCACGTGTTCTGACGGTGGACGATACGCAGCGATAAAGAGAGCACAGTGCCAGAACATTCCAGGCGGAATGCAAGGCTTTCAGCAACCGAAATTGAAAACGACATCGGTGTAACTAACCATTAGTCTTAATGAAGACCGCTATTCCCCCGCCTCGTCTACCTGTTCTAGTTAAAAATGCTCTTGAAAATCGGGTAGGCGGATTGGAATAACCTATCATCTTGAGCGTTAATTTCTGTAAGAACGAGAGCATCTACTAAGCTCAAATGTTAGTGGTGTCAACAAGGAACTGATCCAATGTTTCCTTATATTCTCACGTTTACATGAAAACGGAAAAAGACGGGCTATCAGTGACGTCAAAGACTGTTCCAAGTGAACAAAAATCTGGAAGGGAGTGATAGTGACTGCCATTTTCAAGTCATCTTATCAACGTCGTCGACCGTGGCGATACGAAGCACACGGCCTCCGTCTTTTTTCGAGCAAAAATCTTGCCATTTTTAACCCAACATACTTATAGGAGCTTTCCTGCCTTTGGTACGAGCTTCTTCTTCTTTATGGTGGTTTTACGTGCCAAAACCAGTTCTGATTATGAGGCACGCCGTAGTGGAGGGCGCGGATAATTTTGACACCTGGGGTTCTTAACGTGCACTACAACGCAAGCACACGGGCGTTTGCATTTCGCCTCCATCGAAATGCGGCCGCCGCGGCCGGGATTCGATCCCGCAACCTCGTGCTCAGCAGCGCAACGCTTAGCTGACTGAGCTACCGCGGCGGGGTGTTTGGTACGAGCTTTCCAGAATAGTTCTTTGTTAGTCTGAGTCAAATTTTCGTTGGTACATCATGGGGTAAGGTTTTTTCTGTGCCAAGTCACGCAGTGCGACTGACGTGTGATAATTATTTATATATTATTAATAATAATAATAATAATAATAAATAATATAATAATAATAAATAATAATAATAATAATAATAATAATAATAATAAAATAATAATAATTAGCATTTTGAGGCTCACTTGACTCCCGGAATCATCTAACAAGTAAGATCCAAAATCCTGATTCTTGAATCATCATTTGAAGGTTGAGAAGAATTATGTCAGCGTGTGCGTAATCAGACGTTCTAATTTAGCGTCAAGCTCTTCAGTTTTCATGCCAGTTCGGCATTACGGCATCGTGGATTGCAAGTTGTAGGACTCATGAACAGTAATTCGCATCCGTAACCAGCACTGGGTTGATCTGTAGAACTATTAGGGTTACTTACAATTGCCTCGCAGTCATAAAGATTGCCCAATCATAAGCGCTAGAAATTTTAACCATGCTAGAAAAGTGTTTAATGCCAGCAGCTGTACTTTATAGTGCCTATTCTTCGTGGACTGTCATTTTGCACGGGCAGCCACATCGTTAAGATACTCACAGTAGAGGCATTTGGTAGCTGCTCGTTTGTTCAGAATCAAATTAAATTAGGTATTCAATGGTAGTAGCATTAAATTAATCTCGCTGTGTCAGCATCTCTCAACGAATCGAACTTCCATAAAGAAATGTAATCGAAGCATGCATATTGACGATAAATACGAAAGCTCAACATTTTTTTAAATTAGTGGTATAGTATAAGCTGACTCGTATTTTTTAACCATAACACCAACTTTCACAAGCTTAGAACTGAGGTTGAACAGCGGGAATAAAAGAAGACCGCGGAAGAACAAACACCACAGACAACCGGTCGCTGCCACTGAAACATTACTTGAACTTCACCAGCAAGGCTGGTGAAGTTCAAGTGCATTCCCAGCAGAGGCATGCGTTCACAGCCCCATATACATCAGCAATTTCAGCAAAATCATGATATTGCTGCAAAAACCTGTTTGTTTTTGTGATAAAGCAAGAGAGGGAGTGCTTCTAAATTTAGTATATGTTCCTTTCAAATATGATATGCCTGTATTATTTCTCTTCCCTCGTACTTCTGCTTTCTCTTATGAACTTTGTCTTTTCAAACATATGAGTGTATGGGCACTTGTTACAATGACCTCTAAATGACTTCCATATCCGTTTCGTACATTAGTGCAGGGTTTAGGAGCTCTGTCATGAAAAACCTCATTTTGTCCCACATGTTTACCGCAGCTGATAGATCTGATAGATAACGGCGTGCGTGCATTCAGCCAAACAAGTTTACGATTGAAAGTGAACACGGGCCTTTTGACCCTTTATAAACGATTGCATACCGAGAAAAATCTCCGTACCGGCATCTCTATAGGCTGAGCCATAGGCCCCATTTTGTGCGATATATTTTAGCGAAGCTTTATGGGCTCACAAGTTTCGGCGGCGGCGGTTGGGGTGGTGGTGGTGGTGTCGCGCTCAACAGTGAGCCGATCCTGGAGATATTGCAGAAACGGTCAAAGCTCAATGGCACGTACCAGGGACAAAAAGAGAGTAAAAGAAAAAAAAAGAAAAGAGAAAAAAAGAGCGAGAGAGAGAAAGAAATAAACACAACGAGAGAGAGAGAGAGATAGAAAGAGGGAGAGCAAGAAAGAAGAAAGGGAGAGAAAGAAAGAGAGATAGAGAGAGAAAAAAGAGAAAGAAAGAGAGATAGAAAATCACCAGCCCTTCCCCTGTCGAGAAAAAGGGGGTAAGCGAAGGTTGTCGTGTGTGTACTCGACCTACTACTTTTCCTTCCCTTCTCGACAGGGGAAGGGCTGGTGAACTTTTTATCCTCTTTTGATAATGTAATGTTAATTCCGCTAAGTTTGTGGACCGCCTGTAACGCGATTGTTTAGGAAAGTTGACCACTGTTTAATCGTTATGCAGAAAGATGTGTGTATGCATTTTCATGAAGAAATTTTGGACATGTTCATCAAAACTCTACGCGAGGACCTCAGTTCACGCACGAATTGCCGACTAATTACCGCATTCACTTTCTTGTAATAATCTCAGTTTTTCTTTGTATGAACATAGCATTATCCTGGGTATACTATCCCAGATCCAAAAAAGCCTCATTGCCAACGCCAGCTACATTCGAAATTGATTTGGAGGGGCATCGCGACCACACGCATTAAAGGAGCCCTGAGTCAGTAGTGTAAGCACGAGAGTTGAGCGAAGTAAATCTGACAGCAACATTACAGAACGCAGGTTCTGTAATGAAACAGAGAGGACAAGAGACCAGTACACGTTGTGCCGTACTGGCACAAGTTGTCGCACAGCCTAAAGAAAGTTTCCAAAGACAATGTTATTTACATTTCCGTGCCAGTACAATCTTTCCTTGGTATGCAATCGTATCAAAACGCTCATAAGGCCCCTGTGCACCAGCAAAATAAAACTTGTTTCACTAAATGTAAGCGCGTCGTCACTATCAGATATCGCTGAGCTGTTGTAAAACATATACAACAAACGGGAGCGTGAATGACAGAGCTCGTTAGCACTGCACTAACGTACGAAATAGACATGGAAGTAATTAGCGGCTCATTGTAACAGTGGGCATGCACTCCCATGTTTGAAAAGGCAGAATTCATGGGGAAGAAAAAAGCAAGAGGGAAAGGGAAATGATAGAGGGCGGTCATAGTCGAAACGAAGGAGGTAAATGTGTAAGCGCTCCCAGTCGTGCTTGGCGGAAAAATAAAATATGTTTCCAATAGAAGCTTGTACTGCCTCATCGTGTCGGCGTCGGTGTTGTTGGTGGTGTACGAAAAAATCCAAGCCACGCGAAATAAAAATGCTCCTCGGGCTGCGGAATCGAACACCGACGTCCGGGTTGGGAGACCACCCTGCCAACCGATTCAGCCATTGTCGGTCTTTTTTCCCCTTTCTACATGGCATTATTGCATCATGTATATGCGATAAAAATACAACACGCGAGCAACGCGCAAGCACTAGCCAACACATCTTATATTCATGGCGTAGAATAGACCTAAAATCGCGTTGAGCACACCATGCACACAATGTACTACAAGTAGCTTTGAACTTTACACAAGTCGTATTTTCGCACGCAAGGCGAAGCATCAATTGCAATAGCAAATTCGTAGACAGCAATACGAAGTAAGGATAGTAGTTTTATTGTCGTATAACGTTGTAAATATTCGCTTACTAACTAAATAACCACGCACGGTGTCATGCGCGCACAGGAAAGATGAACACATCTCACTCGATGACAGCGGAAACTCGCGAGAATGCTGGAGTGAGAAAGCGCGCCAGCAGCAGCAAGCAAATTGACCTTCATGCTGGCTCTCGCTTAAACGCGACCTAACGTCGAAAGCGCAGCGCATACAAAGACCGGCACTCGGTGAATGCACTTTGTCCCATCGCAGATCGCTTTGAAGATGAGGCACCCGCGGGCACACTTCGTCCGCATCGCAGTTCGCTTTCAAGGTAGCTCCGTAAGCAGCATCCGCGGGAGCAGAACGCCCCCCCCCCTCCTGTCTCGGTCGCCTGCTCCCGTGCTTCTTGCGTGAACGAAGACCGCGCGCTTACGGCCGCCTTCCTCTGTCGCGCGCGCAAGATTAAGCTGCGGTTGCCGGCTCAACCTCGCACGCTTTCGCTCGCACACACAACGCACGGCGCACGGCACGATTTATCGCCGCTGGATTTATACGGAACCTCACGGCGACGGCGACAGCAAAAATGCGCTTGGAGTGTCCGTATAGTTGCTATCGCAATAAAAAGTTGGCAACGACAAGAAACTTAACAAGAGGTGGTCTAAGCTGGTTGAAACTCTGCGAAGTCATGCATGTCCTTCAAGTGACCAATCATTTTTTTTAAGTTACACAGTGAAACATTACCTGCGACAAATTAGTTGCACAAAAATGGAATTTTCGTCCACTGTAATGTCACCTTTGTGATGTACCCGATACCATAGAGTATTGCTTCATAAGTTGTAAAGACGCAATAATATTTGGGATATTCTTCAAAGAACTCTAAAAAAAGACTTCATTTTGAGTCAGCATACCATCCGATACTGATTGCACCCGACGGAGACGATGTGACTTTTGATATGTTTTTCTTAATTGGAATACATAGCTTATGGAATACACGCATGTTGTACCGAAACGCTTAACCTGTAGTTTCGCTGAAATTCATGACACTGTCGGTTCATCATACGCGCTCTCTAAAACGGGGTTTTATGTGCATGAAGAAGTAGACGCAGCGCCCGCAGCGGGGCGCGCGCGATCACACCATACCCCCAGCCTATCACAGTCGTCTCCCCTCTGGAGGAGGGAAATGGTGTGAACACGTGTTCGCTCGCCTCGCACCCGCCGTTTCCCGCTAGTTCAGGCTCGGCAGTCAGATTGGGTGGTCGCGTTTAGTTCGTTCTGCAGAAGACCAGGCTGCGTTGAAAGGAACGGCAGCGGCAGCGGGCCCATGAGCGTCTCAAACGCTAGGAGTCCCCTCCCCCCGGAGCAGGGAAAGGGTGTGCTCGCTCGCCTCGCGCCGGCCGTTCCCGCCAGTTCAAATCCGGCAGTCAGATGGGGAGGCCTCGCTTGGTTTGTTCTGCGCCGACGAGCATGCTGCGTTGAAAGAACGGCTGAGGCAGCAGGTCGCGAACGTCTCAAACGCTCAAGAATTTACCCAAGCCTCCCCGAGGGGGGATGGACAGCTTGGCGTTCACGCCCCTGCAGGGGTAGGGGTTTAAGTTTTTAGGGGCGAAGCTCCTTATAGCGGCACCCGTTCCGTCCCCGTCGTCGTAGTAGTAGTGTGTAACCAGTCTGAGAAAAATGAGAAAAAAATTCCGAAGTTGTGTCCGTAGCGCGGAATCGAACCAGGGACCCCTCGCTTCCGAGCGCGTGGCGCTAGCCCACTACGCCACGAAGCGGACATGGACACACGCACCACGATGGCAATAAATACCCAACATTAACGAAAGGCCGCGTTTTAGCGCGTTTCTAGCGCGTTTCTAACGCGTTTGTGCTAGCGCGTTACGGCCCGTGTAAGAAGCTGGTGTAAGACGATGTGGGCCTCTCCGCCTTACTTTCAACGCGTTTCGAACGCGCTGCCCAAACGGTGGCAAGTCAAGTTCAAGTCGAGGAGCGTTTATGAAACGGGGGGTATACTCTGTCAGCAGTCATGTGATGGCGTCGGCAAACGCGGTGCACGGTCCGGCATTTGTAAATGGCGCGTAAGACGCTGTGGCGCTCCCCCTTACTAGAGAGTACAGCACGTTTCTAACGCGTTTGTGCTAGCGTCCCCTTAAGCGGGAGATCCGATGATTCCCTCGGAGCTTCGCCCACTCATCATCATTCACCCGTGGATATGCTGTGATTTTTTAGTGCGATAGCAATTATATGGACACTTCAACCGGATTTCTGCCGTCGGCGTCGCCGTACCGTCACCGTGAGGTTCCGTAAGATAAAATCTTCGCCGCGCGCCGTATGCCCAGAGGCAGCGTGCGGGGACGCGCGCTATCACGGAGAGCGAACGCACTCAATCTCCCACGCGCAAGCAAGGAAGCGGAAAGCCAGCGCCGGCACTTCTCTGCCAACAACCGCGCTCGTCGCTCGTCCGCACATCTCTTATCTCTCCCACGCGCAAGAAAGGAAGCGGGAAGCCAGCGCCGGAAGAGCGGGGGGGGGGGGCGCACTTCTACGCTGCCAACAACGCGCTCGTCGTTCGTTCGACCGCACCGTCTCTTATCTCCACACGGCTCTGACCTTATGCGCATTCGCCGCTCAGTTTCGTTGAAGCGATAGACCGCACGTACCTTCGCCCGCTGCTGCGGGTATATATCCGCTCGCTGCCAGCGTTTTGACGGTCGTTGTCTGCAGTCATCAGTGTGATCGTTCATGTTTGTTTGTTGCGCGCTCACACCCGCTTCTTAAATCAGTTAGTAATAGTCGGGCCATTTTTCCAACGCACGTACACATGCAATGCTGCCCGGGTCGGCAGTGCAGCGCTACAGGTGTGGTCCCTTCGCACGCGCTGCCCACGGGAAGCGCTTCTCATCAACACCACCGTTTCACACGCGCTTCTCGTGGTCATCGAGTCTCTTCATGTCGGTCTATTACGCCGCAGCACACCTGCTTACTTAATCAGCTCATGTTTACTACCATTAATATTGCTACCAAAGCCGCTAACCTTACTTCGTATGACATTGCTGTGTTGCTATCGCATTCATCGCTTCGCCCTTAGGCGCGAAACTGTGACATTTTTTTTATGCGATAGCAATTATATGGGACACTCCAAAGCAGATTTCTGCGGTCGGCGTCGCCGTCGTTGTCGCCGTTGCGTGAGGTTCCGTATGACGTCAATGGGATGAAATCGTCGCCGCGCGATGATAAGTGTTCTTGAGGAAGGGAAAGGTGGCGCTATCTTCTGCAGCCTTGAGGGAGCACGGCTCAGCGCCATCGCCGCGCGCCGCCGAAACGCTGTATGTGCGAGTGAAAGGGCGCGAGGCCCGCGCTCTTTTCGCGGGGAGGGAGCGCTGAGCCGTGCTCTCAAGGGCTGCAGAAGATAGCGCCAACCTTCCTTTCCCTCAAGAACCACTTATCATCCCACGGCGGAGAACAAACGCCCGTTCTGCGTCGTGCTACCTTAAGGGCTGCAGAAGTAGGCGTCTCTTCCTCCTTATACAAGCAATATATGTAGAGCAAACGCGCCTTCTTCCGACGCGCGAAAGGCCGGGGGGGGGGGAGGGGGAGGAAAGGGAGGTGACGTTTAGCGGCGGCACCAGGTGCCTATTATATCAGAGGCACCGGCAAACAGTCAGCAACGCCGCACGCATTTTGTGTGAACGCTGGCCAAAACGCCGATAGCGTCGACATTAGTTCTGCGTGTTGCCGGTGCTGCTGCATGTCCAAGTTTATACAGTGACCAAGCTATTATCATTACTCCGTATAACTCTCTACAAATTGCTATCAAAATTGATGCTCGTTTTTCAGGTGAAACTACGACCACACTTTTTACATGAAACATTATATTTTTCAGAAGTGTTTGATGTAGTGAGTTCTCAGGATAACACCAGTTTCGAGATATTAATTAAAGAACTTTGCGGAGAAATGGATTGGCTTTCCGGTTACTTTTGTGCTCCAATGCATAAAACGATGTTTATTTAAGAAAGTAACTAGAACGCCAATGCATTTTGCGCTCCGTAATGTTTGCGAATTAATATATCGAAACTGGTGTCATCCTGGAGAATTCGTTCCAACTGATCCACCTTGCGAACTCCACATTTATAATTGTAATTGCAAATGGGTCATAAGGCAATTAGTCAAAGACCTAATTAGTGAATTTTGTTGATTCCGAATATGCATTTCAATGCTTTTGCAATTATTGTCCACCTCTTCGAGTAGACCAGTTGATGACTAGACTTGTGTTATGTGCCACAGCCAACCTTAAAAATTTTTGAAACTGTTCGCTGAAACACCCTGTATATGTGATTGGTGTGTACGCATGCCTATGCTGGGAAAGGTTATAATATTTTTTGGTCAACGTCAAATAAAGTTTCAGTTGGCAGTCAGCGCTTCTCTTTAGTATTTGTTTCTCATTTCCTTGTTATATCGCGCTGTTCAACCTGCATTCTAAATATGAACCAACGAACCCCTCACCAAGATGTTACTAATCACAAGTTCGGTTTAATGTGAAAAAATTATATCTACAGGTCAGTAAACATACCTCGTGAGTGGGTTACCTGGTAGGTTATCGTACACAATAAATCCATCAAAAGGGGAGAGGGGAGAAACTTCTACGCGTGCGAATTTTCTGTACTTTCTGTTAGAGCTGCGTCCGGATATAGAAAACCTGTTTTCTCGCAGCTGGTGCATAGCAATATATCATGCGCACGTAGAGGCCCAGCAGCGGTAATGTCAGTGCTGCTGAAACTTTAGCACGCTGCGAATACAAACAGGCATTTGCGCATTTCGCCCCGGCCAAAATATCAGCAGTGCGGCCAGGTAGTGACCCCCACATCGGGCTTAGCTGTTGCAACACGGAAACGACTGCGCCTCGTGGCGGTTTTTGTGTGGGTACACGTGTCCCTCTATTCATAAAGTCAGTACCAAGATCAGGATGTGAAACCGAGTCAGAGCTCAAATGAACACCGGAGATGAATCAATGTTTAGGCAGAACCTGAACCAACCAAACCAATGTTCCGTCAGATTATAACAAAACTTGAACCTGTTCGAAGCTGCCCTGAAGAGACTGCATGACGTATGTTGAGATTCGCGTTGAGTTTAGGCCGGTGATCCTTCAGCAAGAGGGATGAGTACGTGTGTGAGTAATAGCGAGAGAGAAAAGAGTGGTTATTTTACAGTATTTACAGTGGCTCCAAATACGGAAGACCACTCCATGGGAGAGCACTTTGAAAGTCTCAGCTCACTACATGTCTGAGCACTATCAAAACACGTCAGGACACACTACTGCACGCAAGGGTGTCTTCTTAAAAACATTCGTCTAACCTAGTTGAC
Organism: Dermacentor silvarum; assembly: GCF_013339745.2. NCBI lineage: Eukaryota > Metazoa > Arthropoda > Arachnida > Ixodida > Ixodidae > Dermacentor > Dermacentor silvarum. The sequence goes on from NC_051164.1 coordinate 121,633,721, forward strand.
CCGACTAGGGAATCAGATGACCTTGATGCGGCCAATCAGAGGGGTCGTATGTTCACCGAACTCCGCCTTAATGTTTCACCTTCGAAGCAAGGACGAGGCAATCCGGAAAGGGGGTTTGACACTCCTCCCACGAAAGTCGGTGACAGTTTGCTCCTCCACCGGTCATCTTGCCAGGGTCGGGAGAAGGCCTTCACGCTAATCCCCGCTTCTAACGAAGGGTGGCGGCTGTGGTCGGTTGCTTGTAAGGGAGCCTTTGTCCGAACGTCGCTGCCGCTGTCGGGCCGTGTTGCCGTCTGGGCAACGCTGATGAAAGGGGGGGGGGGGATCGGGGAAAGCACCCAAAGAATGGGTACTTGCTAGTGGGGCGCTTGTTTGCCCGACTCGTGGATGTCTGGCACTGTCGCCGTCTGGGCGACGCTCATGAAAGGGCCTGCCTCGAGGGGAAATAATCAAAGAATGCGCCCGGCGATGCGGGGGACGCAACAGACTCCTCCCCCGCCCGAAGATCCGCCAATCCGAGGGTGACCAGCTGTCACGTTGCCCGAGCATCGGTGGTCTGTCGAGACCCTGGATTTCTTCTTGAAATGATTTCCAATGACACACTCGAGCATGAAGTCCCAGCATTAACCTCGTGGTTGCCTTCTCCCTAGGGAATACACAAGCACACACACGACAACAGGGCACAGGAAAGCGCCTGGCTCGCACCGAGAGCCATCGGGTCTAGCGAACAATCAAACGCACCTGCCCTTATCTGATAATAGCACCAAAGCAGCCATCAAATCACTAAACCTTCGCTGAAGATCACAATTTTGAAAGTA
>NC_051164.1:121634638-121679808 GCF_013339745.2 Dermacentor silvarum
GAAACGGAAACGAAAAAAAATTTGGTACATGGCGAACTTCATTTATCAAGGTTCAACTGTAGTTCCTAAAGCAGGCAAAATCAGCAAGAGCAAAGTTGCTGAAGAGTCACTGTGATAAAAAACAGTGTTCTTGTCAGTCTCTGCTGCCAAGTTTGCTGCCACTTCTATGCTGCATGCAAGCTAAATCACAGGTCTGCAGGTATGCACGGTTTGTAACCATCAGCCTAATTTATGTCCGTGGTCAGGCAGATTCATGGATTCTGTGCCTGCAAATTTTTCTATCTCATTATGCCACCCAGTCGTTAGCAGTCCTTGGCTGTGTTTTTCTTGGTACCCTTTCTGCGATTCTTATTCCGCAGTGTCTCAGTGGCTATAGCGTTCTGCTGCTGAGCATGAAATCACAAGTTAAATTTCCGGCCATGGCAGCCTCGTTTTGATGAGGGCGACATGCAGAATGCTTGTGCACTTAGTTCAGGTGCCCGTTAAAAAGCCCCAGGTGGTCAAAATTAATCCGGCTCTCCACTGTGGCGTCCCTTATAACCATTCAACTGAGCAGTTTTGGACCTCACGCCTTTATGATTCCTGGCCTCCTGATGACTAAAAAGACTGGCTAGAATTTCAGTCCACATTATTCAATGTAGTACTTACTTAACCACAGTAGGCAGTCAGTCAAACACAAGGCCAATTGCTTTGAAATAGTTGTCGGGCAGTTTTGCCCTGATCTTGCAGTGTATTACAATTTAGGCTTACGAGAGAATTATGGCTCATTTTATTGTTTAGAGGCTGTGCAATTGTTTTCTTTCAGTGTAATTTCGAGGCCTTCAAGAATATTGGGCATAAATGTTCCCATGGTCCATTGAAAAGTTTGAAATTTTGGTTTCTTGAGTGGATTCTGCAGCATCTCCTTGTTTTGTTTTGGGAGCTTGGTTCTTTGAAGAGTGCAATTATTTCAGGGCCGGCACAGCCCACGGTGGGCACCCAGACATCGGAGAGTGCGGGCAAGGCATCCCCCACGACGATCCTGCAGCTGGAGCGGGAAAAGAGCTTGCTGGAACAGCAGGTCTCCGAGTTGGTGCGCAATGCAGAGAGCAAGAAAGCTGAGATTGCGACTCTGCGCATGGAGATCAAACATCTCAAGGTGAGCATCTCAATCTGCTCCTGGCTTCGCTGCGCTTACTCTCTCTACTGTTCGGGGTAATGGGGAGCAGGCAGGAGCACACATTGCCTTAAGCTTGTTTCACATGTAAGTGATATTGGCCCAAAAGCAGCACAAAAACAATTGTGGGAGTCCAAAATGTTTTTAGAGCGGCGTGTGCCTTTGCGATCAAGATTGAATCATTTGGAAAAAATTTAACTCGGAAAGGTTTGGGTGCGAGCTAGTTGGTACTGATCATACATATTTAAAACAGCGCCAAAAACACGGACAAGAAAGAACACAGGACGAGCGCTGTCCTGTGTTCTTTCTTGTCCGTGTTTTTGGCGCTGTTTTAAATATGTAAGAAAAAATTTGCTTTCAGCGACAGCGGCGACCAATGGAGCATTGTCCGTGAGCAGTGATGCGAAGAGTGTGTGACAGGGGCGGTGTCGATGTGCAGAGAAGCTCACGTGCTCCTGCTGGCGTTGCTTTTCTAGCAGATGACAACCATTGACAATCAAACTGATGAAAGCTTCCAGTTGCATGGTGCGAAACAGTCTGTGCGGGGTAGTGCTTTCATCATTTTTGCCTATTTATGGTTGTTGGTGCCCATGTGGGTCAGGATATAGCGAACTAAACGGCAGTCCATGTTTCTTGTTTGCGGCACACGCAGCTGTTTCCATCTCTTTCACTGAGTGCATGCGTGCTCGTAGTTTGGTTTTGTGCTTCTTACGTTAAAACTCACCCCAGATCTACCAGAGCCATGAGGCTGCTGCCCTTCTGCTCACATGCTTTGAGAAGAAAAGGGGACAAGAGATTGGTTAAAAGCCGACGAAGGCTGGTCACCAGGCTGTTTGCCTCTTTGTGGCCCAGAGAGCACCCTCAATGCCTGGCGGCACATGAGTATGAGAGCCACTGACAACTTGTTGCACGCCAAAATTATATGCAGTTGGGGGGAGGCTTTAAAACGGGAATTGAAAGAAAAGTAAACATAAATTACCACAGCGTATTTTTACACAGAATGAAGAACTAAAATCGCTCCTGGAGATTAACGAAACCTACACCTCACACATGCTGAAACATAGATAAGTGAAGCTACAGTGCCGCTTCTGGGCTCACTGCTCACAGGCGCATTCAGCAAGCAACATTCAACATTTTTTGCGGATGTTGTGCATAGACGGTGCTTGTGAAATGAAGCCGCATCTGTGTGTTGCGATTCTGCTCAGCCACTGTGATGGCTGCTACGCAGTCGCTTGCATGTGGAACAGAGTTTAAGGGATACTAAGAGATACATTATTTTAGCTGTGTTAGTAAATTACCTTTCTACAATACCCAAAAACCACTCTTAACATGAAGCCAGAAATGAAGCAAAAACGAAAGAATGCAATTTTGGATTCGTATCAGATTGCAACAGCCAAGCAATTCTTGGACAAATTTTTTTTGAATAAAAGGTGTGCATTAGAATCGCGTAAATACTGTATTGTTTCATTGTGAGTTACCATTTTCACCTTAAAAATTTCTTGGGTTAGTCGAAAATAGCCTTTTTTGGTGGGGAAATAATGTGTGTTTGACGCGTTCACTGTGCCCAAGCACCGCCGAGGCGTACTCTGCCGCTATTGTAACCACTGCAGTCACCACTGGGGTCGGTGCATGTGTGATGACCAGCGAAGTTTGAATAATCTGGCAAAGGCTAATTTCTGGATCAAACTAATGAAAGTTTGGTCCCATAGAAATGTGTAGGCGCTGGCCAGGACCTTTGGTCTGGATCGAATTAACCGAAAAATTGAATTAACCGGAGTCAAAACAGAAATCTACTGTGTTGCCAAACTAACAGAATAAAGTTTTGATTGATTATGTTATCTGTTTAAATCTGATTTTAGTGGCATGCATATATGTGCCTAGTAAGAAAAAGCTCTTAAGTCAGCTTCACCGTATGTTATGCGCTAAAGCGTATGAACGCCGTGAAGGCAGTTTTGATTTCCTATCAAATTGCGCTGTGCAGGCTATTTCCGGCCCAATTTTCTATAATAGGGTAATAAATGTAAACAGACATTGTGAGTTACTGTTACTGCTGAAAAATATTCATAGGGCAGGCGAAAAATGAACGTTTTTGACGGGAGGTGACATGTGTTTAATGCATTTACTGTCACCTAAGCTCCGCCAAGACATGCTGCCTCCAAAGAAGTTGCTATTGGGGTCATCATAGGGGTCACATGTGGGCATGTTGACTGGTCAAGTTCCAGTTATCAGGTTACATCCAATTTTAGGATCGAAGTAACGAAAGTTTGGGCCCATAGAAATGCATAGGTGCCGATTGGGACCTCCAGTCGGGGTCAAATGAACTGAAATATCGAATTAACTTGTGTCAAATAAACGGAAGTCTACTGTACAGACATTGTCCTGCCTGATGCATTTTCACATAGATGGTATTTGCTAGGGCATGTTAACTGTGCCCGTCGAAGTCTGTGTGTTGCATAGCAGTCACATCACTTGTGGGCAGCAGGAGAGCTCTGGGGGCAGCCGCCAGTTGGAGGCCCTCCAGCTGGAGAACTGCAGCCTGCGTGAACGGCTGGTCCACTGGGCGTAGAACCTGCTGAGGCCTCTGGCAAGCAGGACCCGCTGCAGAGGTCAGCCTCGGCGGGCAGCCTTGATGGTGCTCGAGAACAGGTAAGTGGTACGCTGGCTTGTATGCACTACAAGAGTGTTAGAAACGCCTCTATGTTTAAGAAATGAGTACAGGGTTCCTTGTATTGTCATTCACGGTACTCCAAATACAATAGACCTCTCCCTGTTTGCAAACAGTGTGATGTCACTGCAAGTGCCCCTTCCATCTGCCGCACCTTCAGTGTGGGCGCTGGTTTACAAACAAACGTTCAACTGGCTGGTTTTCTGCATTAGAGTGCTGCTTGCCCATTTTAGTCATACCTTTCAGTCGATGGATTATGCTCTAATTAAATTTTTTTTCTGCACACAGCGCATATGGCAAAGACATGCGCTCACTAATCAAAAATGACAGGCCCTGAAGTTCTGCTTACGCCTGATTACTCCAATTGGCCTTATTACATGCAACAAGCATCTAAATTTTTGTGAACGAGATGTATTGCTAATCGCGAAACACACGCACGCACTCACACACAAACAAACAAGCAAACAAACAAACAAAATACAGTGCAATCTCGATGATACGAATCTCACAGGGTCACGAAAAATATTCGTATTAGCCGAAATTCGTATCATCGAAACACAATTAAAACTAGCTAAATTAAGGGGCGACGCGGGGATCAGATTGTGAAAATCGCAAGAAAAATCGATTTTTGAAAACCACGCGTTTGGGTATCTGCAACGCCTAATCTACGCTGCATCAAAATGGTTTGGCTGAAAACGCACTAAAAGTGGCCGAAAAAGTTTAATTCGTCAGTGCGCAGGGCGAGAAAACAGCTTTAAATCGCGCAAAATCACCGCAGTTCACGGAGCCATATCTCGTATTTCCCGCCACCGAGCGCCGCCATCTTGGTATCGTTCGAAAGCTCAACGTTTTGCCGTTCCGCTTCTCAATTCCTCCGTCGTCGCCATCTTGTAACAAACGCACAAACACAAAGAAGCGCAGGTCTGGGATAGGTAGTCACACGGGCCCTCCGATGAAAGCGGGCCTCTGATTGGCTGCCGTGCTGAAAGGCGGCGTCTCTCCATTGGTTGCTGCTGTGGCAGGGGCAAGATGGCAACCGCAGTTGTCTGCTTCGTAAACCACGCCGGCGTCTTCACTTGACACACAAAATTCGGATTACTGAGAGCTCCCAGGTTAGTGATGGATCGTCGCTCGTTGGCGAATAAACTTTGGACGAAGCACGCCTTCGGGATACGGAAGCGCTCCAACGGCAAGAAAAAAAGACGGCGATTAGCGGGAGAAGCGGAGGAGCACCCGACTGACCGAGCGCAACCTTGTACCGTGGATTACGTGCTGCGCTATCTTGCACCATGTGACTCTAGCAGCGAAACCGACAATCGCCCTGTGCCATCGGCACCGATACGCAGCCGACGGAAGACGCGCCAACGGAGGCTCCCGCGCCTCGGCGTACGGCCGCGCGAATCAGCTGAGCTCGTATCTCGGTAGGCATAGCTCGCTGCGACTAAGCAAAATGGCGCAAACACAAAAAACGCGGCCCGAAGCACGGCAGTCACTCCATCCGATGGCACGCGGAAAAGGAGGAAAAGCACAAAAGCAACAAAAGCGCCACCGTTTCGAACTCTTCGTGCCCAGACGCGGCCTCCGCGCTGTCCAGCGTCGCGTCCGCGCCTCGACACCAAAAGAGAAAGGGAGAAAGCACGTGACTGCGCGCTGTTCTCTTTCGCGGCCATCGGTGGGGCGCCGTTTATTCGTATCAACTGACGCGGGTCAAAAATCGATTCGTAACAACCGTTTTCTAGAACGTTGCAAAGTAATGGGGCTCGGCCGGGACCGCAGTAAAATTCGTATCATCCGGAAGTTAGTATTAGCCGTGATTGTATCATCGAGATTCCACTGTATTTCCCTATGTAAAGATGGGTCGATATTGTCGCTGTTTTTCGCTGCACACTTGGTCACGCCATAACAAATGTGGCACATTTCCATGGAAAAGCTGAAGCTGCTGTTCTTCATTGCACAGCCCATCACAGACCACCACGTGGTTCACTTCCGCAAGTAAAAAAGTCAGCATTGTCAGATATTCATCACACAGTTTGCCACACACCAATGTTCTCTGGTACGTAGTAATGCTAATCGGAACACATCCAACTGCACCAAGCACTGCGTGACTGCACCACGCAGAGAGCCAGCGGCAGCTGTGTTTTTGCCAGCCAGGACCACTGCACCTGCACCGGTGCAGATGGTCATTCCTTGGAATGGAATGGAAATTCCTTGATCTCTAATTTATCCAAAATTTAGCTTCCTTGAGAATGCAGTTGCCGGTCTGTTTACAACAGAAGATTGCAATATTTGGCAATCTTCAAAAGCAGATTAATCAAAAAGTAAGGATTCAAGATTATTTTGCTGCGTCTAGGAAATAGATAAATATGTTCTAAAGCTACAGAGCAAGCCGCAATGCAGTAAACGCAGTAGTTTCTTCTAAATATGGTCAGAACTGAGACACAGTTCGCAAAAACCATGTATCTCATGCTTGTTGTTGAACATTTATTTCTGAATCACATTAATCAATTTCTTCATATTATATGTAGTTGGAATCTGCAAGAATTAAGCTTTTTTATGGTATATCCTACAACTTTATATCCTAAGTAGAAGAGCCATGGTTGCTCCAAAAGTACTGAAAACGGGGGGGGGGGGGGGGGCTCATGCCGCCAGAGTGGAACCACTGCCTTAAGTTTTTTTTGTTTTTTTTCAAATTATCAACTTGCAAAGGCACAAAGTCATTTGAAGCCAGGACCAAGTTTAGGCATATCTCCATGCACCACCCACCACTCACTACCCATGCTGGCTGAACTACCATACTTGCAGCTCTTGTAGACACTAGCACTAGAGTGCCCTCCAGTAGAATTTATCGGAAGCTCTGTGGTTGCAGTGTGGTTGCAGTGCATACATCATCACACAGTGTTACTACGATAGAAGCAGACTGACGGCCACTTATGTGCAGGCCAAATCAGTGGATGGTGCCCTGTCGGACGACGCCTGCCCCAGTGGCAGCCGCTGGACTGGGACAAGGCCAGCACCAGCAGCATGAGCGAAATGTCGGTCGCCTGCCTCCAGGACCGCATCATGCAGATGGAGGAGACCCACTACAGGTGCACACTGGCTTTACTCTGTGTGGCATGCCTGTGCACAGAAGTTGCGATATAAGAAATGGGCTGATTGTGTTTTTTTGCCACGCCTTGGTTCGGACATGGCGTGATATAAATTTAAAAAGTCCGACTTGGCATTGAACCAACGATCATAGTGGACCTTGGTCATATCCACATTCGAGCCAAGAATTTTATCGCTGTGCCACGGCTGCTTTGCACTTGTGAATAAGTAATACAGTTGAACCTCATTATAACAGTCGGATCTGATATGAAAGTACGTTTGTTAATCCGATATTCGTTACAAGCATATACTTGCTGCTCACGAATGTTGGCGAGAAATGTTTTATATTTACATCGTTATATACAATACTTCATTGTGTTGGTTTTCATTATATCAAAGTTTGACTGTACTTGCTTTGGGTGTTAATGTGCCTTGGCTTTTTCCATCAAATCCTGTGCTTGCATTTGATGGATATGAGGGTTGCACTAGCCTCTTGCACAGCATGAATGAAGTCTTGTGCCAAGAAATGCATGTGAACAATGCTCCATGTGGATAGTAAAGTTCAGGCATAATGCCAGTGATGATAGTGACACGTATATGTTTATCTTCACCGGTGGCCGCTTTCCACTGGCTAACAAATGTTAAACGTTATCGCTCGGCGCAGGACGCGCCTGTATCGGAAGTTTCTAGAACGTTATCGATGCTTCTTTCCATTTGCCTGTTTTCACCGACGCTTATGTTATCTGATTGCATGACTGACGCGAATTGTCTAGAACTTTGTGGAAGACACGCGGGCATCAGGGATTAATCTGGAACCTTCGATGACTCAGGTATAAAAGCCGACGCGTTTCGCCGCTGATCAAATTTTCGACGATCGCCGACTGTGTTCGCCGCTATCGTTGTGCTTTGAGTGTAGCTTGCTTTTGTGGGCACAGGTTCGCCCAATAAACAACCAGTTTCGTCATACACAGTTTTGTGACTGTTTTCTCTACCGTCACTACTACGTGACATCTGGTGGAGGTGCTAGTTCGTTCATGCACCGAACGCCCCCGCAAAGCCGCGACCCAAGCCCGAAACCGGAGAACGAGACCAACGTCGCCAAGGACCAGCGAGCTAGCCGTAGGCAGCAAGGACTTGTGCCGGAGTTCGGACTTCTTCCCGAAAAGACCACTGCAATCAAGGCCAAGTCAACGACCAAAATGGCAGCACCAGCGTCCCCCATCCTGCTGCAGCAACCTCGGGAGCCACCGACTTTTCGTGGATTATCGGCTGAAGACCCTGAAACCTGGCTGGAGACATACGAGAGGACCGCGACGTTCAACAAATGGAGCGACGACGACAAGCTGCGCCATGTGTATTTTTCATTAGATGATGCTGCTCGGACCTGGTTTGAGAACAGAGAGACCACCCTGGTGACGTGGGACCTATTTCGTGAGAACTTCATGAGGACTTTCACGAATGTCGTGCGAAAAGAAAGGGCCGAAGTTTTATTAGAAACCAGAGTGCAATTGCCGAACGAGAACATCGCAATCTTCACGGAGGAGATGACTCGCCTCTTCCGCCACGCCGACCCCGATATGTCAGAGGAAAAGAAAGTTCGGTTCTTGATGCGGGGCGTCAAAGAGCATCTATTCACTGGATTGATGCGCAACCCGCCCAAGACTGTGGCAGAATTCGTTTCGGAGGCCACAACCATCGAGAAGACCCTTGAAATGCGAGCCAGGCAATACAACCGCCGTGCACTGACAAACTACGCCGAAGCTCAAGCTCTAGGCGCCGACGACCTGCACGAGACGATCAGAGCGGTTGTACGGGAAGAAATACAGAAATTATTCCCAAGATCGCATCCTCAGGTGACTTCAATCGCTGACATAGTTAAAGAAGAGGTTCAGCGATCACTAGAAGTGCCAGAAGTTCCGCTATCGCCTCAACCACAGCCGCAAGCGATGACCTACGCCGCCGTCGCCCGTCGTCAAGGCCCCCCTCCGCGCTCGCGCCAGGGCCCCGTAACGCCGCAGTTCCGTCGTCCACCGCCGCCGCCGCCAGCACGCCCGCCCGTCGCCCAGCGCAGCTCCCAGCGGAAGACGGACATTTGGCGCGCCCCCGACCACCGCCCGCTCTGCTATCACTGCGGGGAAGCCGGCCATGTCTACCGCCGATGCCCATACCGCGAGATGGGCCTACGAGGGTTCGCCGTCAACGCGCCACGTCCACAGCTTGGCGAGCGACCACGTGACATCGCCGACTACCTTGCCGGAGCCCAGTGGCAACCACGACGGCCCTCACGATCGCCGTCACCAGGCCGCTACATCTCGCCGCATCGCCGCCTGTATGCCGGCCCAACCCGGGGCCGATCTCCCAGCCCATACCCGGGAAACTAAAGGCAGCAACCGATGGAGGTGCGGTTGCTGTACGACGCAATGCCGAAGATCCTCCGCCGCCGACGACGACGACGATTCGCGAATCATCACGACGAGATATCAGCACGCCGCCTAGCAACAGCCTTGACAGCACATCGCCGCCGAACGAAGACCTTCCGACGCGACGTAGCAGCAGCAGAGCAAGCCGACGCAGCCGTGATCCGACGCCACGAATTAACCGCAACGCCAGACGCCGGTCTACCGATCTTGACGTGCTCATCGATGGTCATAACGTCACCGCTCTCGTCGACACTGGTGCCGACTATTCAGTTTTCAGTGGCGCGTTCGCCGCCAAGTTAAAGAAGGTGCAGACGGCCTGGCAAGGACCCGATATACGGACAGCGGGAGGTCACCTAATAACGCCGGCTGGAATCTGCACAGCGCGAGTCACGGTAAACAACCGCACTTACCCGGCGAGCTTCGTAATCCTGCAGCACTGCTCCAGGGACGTCATCCTAGGCATGGACTTTCTACACCAACATGGTGCAGTCATCGACTTAAGGTCCAAGTCGATAACGCTTTCAACACACAAAGCGATACCGCCGGATACATGCATCAGTTACCATGCCTTGAATGTGCTTGAAGAACAAGTCACCGTTCCGCCTCACTCCAGCGTAATGATTTCCGTCGGTACGGAAGTGCCTGCAGACATGGAGGGCGTAATCGAGGGCGATCATCACTTACTGCTGTACCGTGAAATTTGCGTCGCTAGAGGCATAGCTGAGCTACGTGCAGGGAAAGCAACGGTGATGCTCACGAACTTCAGCCCCGAATACAAGCACATTAACAAAGGCACCACGGTTGCCTACATCGACGAAATAGTACAAGCCAGCAGTGCTTTCGCCTTCACGGATTCCAGTGCACCCGCAACGACGACTATAATACCTGAAGCAACTTTCAACGTTAATCAGAACCTTCCCAGGCATAAGAAAGAACAACTAAAAGCTCTGCTCCTGCAATACAAGGATTGCTTCTCGTCGTCGTCAAAAGTTCGACAAACCCCTGTCGCCAAGCACCGAATCATAACCGACGAAAATGTCCGCCCACTGCGTCAGAGCCCGTACCGAGTTTCGGCACGCGAACGCGAGGCCATAAGGCAACAAGTCGACGAAATGCTACGCGACGACATCATCCAGCCGTCCAAGAGTCCGTGGGCGTCCCCCGTGGTGTTAGTGAAGAAGAAGGATGGAACCCTACGTTTCTGCGTCGATTATCGTCGCCTCAACAAGGTCACGAAGAAGGACGTATACCCCCTTCCACGGATTGACGACGCCTTGGATCGACTATACAACGCAAAGTATTTTTCGTCGATGGACCTCAAAACCGGCTACTGGCAAATCGAAGTCGACGAGAGGGACCGGGAGAAGACGGCCTTTATAACACCAGACGGACTGTTCGAGTTCAAGGTCATGCCGTTTGGTCTTTGCTCGGCACCTGCGACTTTCCAACGCGTCATGGATACAGTACTGGCAGGCTTGAAGTGGCAGACTTGCCTCGTCTATTTGGACGACGTCGTTGTGTTTGCCTCAAGCTTCGAAGAACACCTGCGGCGCCTTGAAACAGTTCTTCAAGCAATCAAAACCTCCGGACTCACGTTAAAGCCAGAAAAGTGCCGCTTCGCATATGAGGAGCTCTTGTTTTTGGGCCACGTCATCAACAAGTCTGGAGTGCGCCCCGACCCTCAGAAAACTGCGGCCATCTCCAACTTTCCTCTGCCCGCTGACAAGAAGGCAGTGCGTAGATTTCTGGGACTTGTGCGCCTATTACAGGCGCTTCGTCAAGGATTTTTCACGGATCGCCGAGCCACTGACGTACCTCACGAAGGCCGACGTCGAGTTCAAGTGGGAGATGCCGCAAATCGAAGCATTTGAAGAACTAAAGCGACGCCTACAATCGCCGCCCATCCTTGCGCATTTCGACGAAAATGCCGATACCGAAGTCCACACCGACGCAAGCGGCGTAGGACTCGGCGCCGTGCTTGTGCAGAGGACTGATGGACTAGAAAGGGTTGTAAGTTACGCTAGCCGGTCGCTATCGAAGGCGGAAGCAAATTATTCCACAACAGAAAAGGAGTGCCTCGCCATAATCTGGGCTACATCAAAGTTTCGCCCCTACCTCTATGGCAGGCCCTTTAAAGTTGTGAGCGACCACCACGCCTTGTGTTGGCTAGCTAACTTGAAGGATCCTTCAGGTCGCCTCGCACGATGGAGTCTGAGACTTCAAGAATTCGACATCACCGTCGTTTACAAGTCCGGGCGAAAGCACTCTGACGCCGACTGCTTGTCTCGCGCCCCCGTCGAACCGCCGCCACAGGATGACCAGGATGACGACACTTTCTTGGGACCCATCAGTGCCGACGAATTCGCCGAACAACAGCGAGCCGACCCGGAACTAAGGAACCTTGTAGATTACCTGGAAGGCAAGACCGTCACTGTGCCGAAGGTGTTCAGGCGAGGATTGGCGTCGTTTTTCTTGCAAAACGACATTCTCCTAAAGAAGAACTTCTCGCCTCTCCGAGCCAACTACCTCCTCGTGGTACCCTCAGCATTGCGTCCAGAGGTTCTGCAAGCTCTCCATGACGACCCAACGGCTGGACACCTCGGTTTTTCCCGCACGCTCGCAAGGATACAAGAAAAATACTACTGGCCTCGCCTCTCTGCCGACGTCGCCCATTACGTAAGGACATGCCGAGACTGTCAGCGACGCAAAACACCGCCGACAAGGCCAGCCGGACTTCTACAGCCGATCGAGCCACCTCGCCGACCGTTCCAGCAGATTGGGATGGACTTACTGGGGCCTTTTCCGACGTCGACGTCCGGGAATAAATGGATCGTCGTAGCTACGGACTACCTCACCCGCTACGCCGAAACAAAAGCCTTGCCCAAAGGCAGTGCTGCCGAGGTAGCCCGATTCTTCGTTGAGAACATCCTCCTGCGTCACGGTGCCCCAGAAGTCCTCATCACCGACAGAGGTACTGCCTTTACGGCAGAACTAACTCAAGCCATCCTGCGATACAGCCACACAAGCCATCGCCGGACCACCGCCTACCACCCGCAGACGAATGGCCTCACCGAGCGCCTAAATAAGACCATCGCCGACATGCTGGCAATGTACGTCGACGTCGAACACAAGACGTGGGATGCCATCCTTCCGTACGTGACCTTCGCATACAACACGGCCGTGCAAGAAACGACGCACATGGCGCCGTTCAACCTGGTCTACGGAAGGAACCCGGCAACGACGCTTGACGCCATGCTACCGGACGTCACCGACGAAGAAAATCTCGACGTTGCCACCTATTTGCAGCGTGCCGAAGAAGGTCGACAGCTCGCCCGCCTGCGCATCAAGAACCAGCAGAGGACCGACAGCCGACACTACAACCTTCGACGACGCTACGTCGAGTATCAGCCCGGTGACCGTGTTTGGGTCTGGACTCCGATACGCCGACGAGGACTTAGCGAGAAGCTGTTACGTCGCTATTTCGGACCATATAAGATCACCCGACGTATTGGCGCACTGGACTATGAGGTCGTGCCAGACGGCATTTCGCAATCACAGCGGCGCCGGGCACGACCTGAAGTCATCCACGTGGTGCGTCTTAAGCCTTTCTACGCCCGCTGACAAACTTAGGTACTTTGTTACTTTGTTATTGTTTTTTGTTATTTTGTTTATTACACATGGTTTTGTTTTCGCTTTCGTGTTTGTTTGTAGCATCGGGACGATGCTTTTTAAGGGGAGGGTATTGACACGTATACATGTTTATCTTTCACCGGTGGCCGCTTTCCACTGGCTAACAAATGTTAAACGTTATCGCTCGGCGCAGGACGCGCCTGTATCGGAAGTTTCTAGAACGTTATCGATGCTTCTTTCCATTTGCCTGTTTTCACCGACGCTTATGTTATCTGATTGCATGACTGACGCGAATTGTCTAGAACTTTGTGGAAGACACGCGGGCATCAGGGATTAATCTGGAACCTTCGATGACTCAGGTATAAAAGCCGACGCGTTTCGCCGCTGATCAAATTTTTCGACGATCGCCGACTGTGTTCGCCGCTATCGTTGTGCTTTGAGTGTAGCTTGCTTTTGTGGGCACAGGTTCGCCCAATAAACAACCAGTTTCGTCATACACAGTTTTGTGACTGTTTTCTCTACCGTCACTACTACGTGACAATATGTCCCGTTCAGACTCCTATAATTTCGTTCACAGAAATGTCAGTTTCATCACATTTAATGCCTATTCAGAATCACGAAAAGCGTAGAGCTGCAGAACTGGTTAGGAATTTTTCATTCTTCCGTAAGTTTTGGGAACTTTAGAGATTTAGCGTGGAAGCTTGGGCGTGTTGGTGATTCATTGGAAAAAACACAGTGCAAGAAAGACACAGACACGAGAGAGCAACACGCCCAAGCTTCCACGCTAAATCACTTCTAGCGCTGTGTGCGTGTCGCTCTCTCGTGTCCGTGTCTTTTTTGCGCTGCGTATTTTCCAGTGAATCACCAACACGCCCAAGCTTCTACGCTAAATCACTTCCTGCGCTGTATGCGTGTCGCTCTCTCGTGTGCGTGCCTTTTTTTGCGCTGTCTTTTTTCCAATGAATCACCAACACGCCCAAGCTTCCACGCTAAATCACTTCCAGCGGTATGTGCATGTCGCTCTCTCGTGTCCGTGTCCTTTTTGCGCTGTGTTTTTTCCAATGAACCAATGAACTGTGGACGACAACTCTACTGGAACAGCAACACTTTCATGTGTGCCTTACTAGAAAAATTGAAGGACACTTTGTAAATACCAAAGTGTGTTCGGTGAAAGCCTGTGCCCATTCGACTGACTACCGCCGCATGCGCATTCACTCATTGTTCTTCTGGCGTTAGGTATCGGGGGTATCCACATTCTTGGGGCTCTTCTCCGAACCTCTTGCCGCGGTATCATCACCGGGCCACTTGGGAGCCATACGACTAACTCGACTGCTGCAACGAGATGTCTGACGAAGGAACGTTGCCGCGCGCGCCGCTGTGTCATCACGTGATTGCTGAGAGAGCGTAAGGGGGAGAGGCCACAGCTGTGGTGGCGCTACTGTTCCTATGCGCCATATGCCATCACATGATTGCTGAGAGAGACAGGCCACAGCTGGCATCGTTCCAGGGCACGGACGGACGGACGGTCGGATGCCTTGAGCATGAGCCATTAAGCCCAGACCACACGTACGCTTGCGGACGCGCGAAAGCGCGCTTCTACGCGCCTTGCGGTTGCCGCGCCTAGCGAGGAATGGCGGTTTGCATCCACAAATACGCGCGACAGCGCGCGCTCACTGGCCTTACTTGTTTACACCTTGGCAGACGCCACTTCGTATTTCGTGGTTGGTAGTGCTTCAAAATGCTTCGATATTTATAAACGTAATTGTTATCTTTTTGGAGCTGTTAGCGAGATCGCGCCGCGTTTCGACGCGTACGAGCCGTGCCGCACCGTCTGCGCATGCGTGGGCGCGGGGACGCGAGCTCGCGCGCTTTTGCAAGCGTACGTGTGGTCTGGGCTTTAAAGGCTTTCGCCTTAAGCCCCAACCAGAAGTACGCGTTGGAAAGTGTCCGCAAGCGCCGCATCGCGCCTGGGCGCGTACGGCATCAGGCGCGGACACTGCGTCGCGTGTGGACGCGTTGCGGCTTGGACACCTACCACTGCTAGGATTTTTACGCCCGAGCCGGAAGCTGCCACCGCGTCGACCGCGCGACGCTCCTCACGTGACCACAAAACGCCTATGACGTGACCACGGCGAACCAGCGGGACTTCCGGAACGACTCTTCGCTCGGCGTGCGGGCAAGCCCGGGCAAGCTGCTGCTTTGTGTTCGTCGTTCCGCGCGTTTGGTAGGTGAACATGGCAGCGGCGACGAAACGCGCAGGGACCCGCGGCAACTCGTGCATCGTTTGGGTGCGCGCCGTCTTCCTCTATCGGACGCGACGTGACGTCGAGTGAGCGCGGCGCATACGGACGCTTTCATACGCGTACGTCTGGTTGGGGCTTTAATATCACCGATTCAGCCACATGAAAAATATACCTGATGTAAAAATGAATAAAAGAAGCTCGTTATTGAAGGCGTACTCACTCTGACAGTAAGCCCCCAGCTATATATCTTCAAAGTCGTTATATTCTAATATAAACATAGTGCTCAAACCGGCTGCACAGGTGTAATCATAAGTGCGTCAAGATATGTGCGACAGGCTTGATTTGTCAATATTTCTATCAGTGTTTCTGATTTCGGGAACTCGATTTGCGTCCATAATCTTTTTGAAACAGCGAACCCTTCTATATCCGTTCGTGCGTTATTGAGCGTCAAAGCACATCTCAGTTTACTCAGGCGCTAGTTCCACGATCGAACGCGGTTAAAGCTAAGAATTTAGCAAGCGTTGCCAGGCTAACGCTTCGGACTAATGTGCATGAGTAACGTGGTTTAAAAACTGTCATTGGACACGTCTGCTTCCTTTGTAAACTATTATCAGCTTGTGTTAAATCCTCGCTCAACCTAGTGGGCAAGAATGCAGCCGACCAACCAATTCACACCAAACCACGGGGAGATGATTTTGTAAAAAAAGCTTCGCTTTAAATCTGAGGTAGGGGAGGTGAAGATGAAGACTCAGAACCGTCGAATCCCTCCAGATGTGAAAACTACTGTTCTCAGAACTGCGTCATCATGGGAAAACATTTTAAAACTATTTTACAAAAATCTGTACAGTCTAAGAAAAAAAATAAATTAGACAGATACACACTTTAGACTGGTTACGTGTGGGAATGCGAAAGCGTCATAGTCCCTTTCGTGAAACAGCTAGTCGTGAAACCTGCGACGTAATGTGTGCAATGGCTCACGCCCTAAGCACACCTTTAGTCAGCCAGTTCCTTGGAGCCGCCCTGGTATTAGGGAAGCGTGCTGGCCTCGCGGTACGGAGGCCCAGGTTCGATTTTCATCTATACCCAGTAGTACCAAATTTCCTTTTCAAATCCATTAATTTACGTTGTTTACAGGAACCTCCCTCAGAAATTTGATGTTATTCCGAGCATTTTTGACGTGTTTTACAGTGAAGCTGTATATGACTACGATAACGAGATTTCTTCATCTCCGTCGACAGAACATTCAGTTGCCGGGATGCGGCAACTGTAGCGCACGAATCAGGGAGTGACGTCACTACACTTTCATGTGTAAAAGAAGAACCCGCCGAACAAGTGATTTTAAATTAAATTATGGGGTTTTACGTGCCAAAACCAGTTCTGATTATGAGGCACGCCGTAGTGGGGGACTCCGGAAATTTTGACCACCTGGGGTTCTTTAACGTGCACCTAAATCTAAGTACACGGGTGTTTTCGCATTTCGCCCCGATCGAAATGCGGCCGCCGTGGCCGGGATTCGATCCCGCGACCTCGTGCTCAGCAGCCCAACACCATAGCCACTGAGCAACCACGGCGGGTGAACAAGTGATTTCATTTGTGTTGTGAAACACTATGTGATAGCGCTCGACCACCTATAGTTAGGGTCCCCGAAGAGCAGCGTGAACACAATGATCGAGTGGCGACAGAAACAGAAAGGTCAATATGCACAACGGCGTCGTGCTCAGGCTAGGCAGGACGAAGCGGTTCCCGGCCAAAGCAAGCCACGCCCAGATAGGACGCCTGAAGAACAGTGCGAATACGATGAGTGAAGAAAGGAATATACACAACGGCGTCGTGCTCAGGCTCGGCAGGACCCAGTTCAAGGCTACGTCACGTTGGTCTATCGAATCAGGTGCTACCACAGCTTCGCTGGTCAACCACCTTCACAGTGTGCATTGGAGCGCAATTTTTTACTCTCCGCGCCATCGGCCATTTTTAGTACCATCGCTTGGTCACGCCGCCGACGCCGACGCCTGATTTTCCTATAATGGCGTGATTATACTTTCATACAACGCATATTAGCCAATACAAAATTATACCAGGTGTTTTTTGTTTGTGTGTTTGTGTCTAGACCATACAAAATATTTAGGAACCGCCTGCGGCAGATAGTTATTCAAGGAATTGAATTACACAAACAGGCGCACATTATTTGTAGGATGAATCAAAATACACATACGAATGATCGACACAAAATCACGATTTAACTTTTAAAATATCACCTTATTGCACATATCACAATTTACAAACTTACTGTGAGTAATTCTCAGGATGACACCACTTTCGTGACGTTCGTTTCCAAAGTGTGCGATGAAATACTTGGGCGTTCCAGAACTTCTAGTTACGTTTGTGCTACAAGTCATATAACAGGGGTCCAATAAAAATAAAGCAAAAGGATATATAGTGTATTCTACCCGAAAGTATCACTGCGCATATGTCCAATAAAGTAATTAAGAAGTATTTTTTGGCCATTTGTATTATTTAGTCGGCTAAGTATTTCGATTTCTCATGCGAGTAATATGCATCGGTTTAAGCAATCCAATTCAGGGACTAATATTGCGCTGACGCAATTACGCAATTTTCAAAAATTCATCATGGTCTAAAATCGCATTTCCGCGGCATAATTTCGTTCTGCACAATTTCACAATTTCTTTCGGCACGAGTTCTTTCTTTTCTTTTTCTTCTCTTTTTCTTTCATCAGTGTACATAAGCGCTGTATATAGCGTTGGATTGTGCTTCTCAATCGCAGGAAGCGGCTAAGAAAGTTTCGGTTTGAAATCGAATGTGTAGGTTAACCAGACGTGTGAATTGAAATTATTTAGTACACGATCGTTTCCTCCCTCTCCTTATGCGTAATAAGAAGTAGCTACTTTGTTTTCCCGCTGTCCTGGGAGAATAAATGTGGCACTCAGATTCAGTTTGCATGGGGACTGGAGCCATGTTTTCGGTCATTTGCGGTCAAGGTTGAAACTGTTCAGGTTAACTGAAGCCTATGCAGACAATGTCGTGTGAAAGTGTTCCATACGATTACAAGCGTATTTTCTGAACCGCACGCGAAGTTTCTTTAATGTTTCCAGAAAAAAAAAACCTCCCAAACAGTTTTTATTTTCCGAGAATAGGGAGAGGTTTTCGGACAAAGGTGAACAAAATTTTAACAGCAGCTATCACAGCACTTGCATAGTTTTTACAGAAGAGATGATAAGCAATGTACGTACTTTATCATCCGTGTGTGTCAGTGTCCTGGGACAACTGTATGTCACACCGGGTCCACATTCTGTGTAAATACGGATATATTAGGGATAACGAGAAACGAATGTTTAACATTTCCGACATAATCTCATTTTTGCAAATAATTACTTAACACTATAGGCGTCTTCCTATCTCCATGTCTAACACGAGACGCATAATATGTTCCTCTTAAACCAAGGGGAACTAAACGATCTACCTTATTTAGATTAATGAGATCAGCATTATTTAGGCACTTCGCACACTTTTCGGGGGCTGACTGTCAACCTGTGTCCCTAACCGTTTTTCCACCAACTCGAGTCCCGAGTAGTCCGCGGTGAAATCGGTCGAACATCGACCTGCTGTGCTAAAGAAGGGAGGTTTGAATTCAACCGTCGGACCGACATGGGTCGCACAGTGTATGTGACACTGTCAACGCACTTCTTTGGCGCCGACATGGGTCACTGGGTAAGCGGCAGTGGGCATGTGGCACTGGTTGTGTAACGCTCTTCAATGAGCCACTTTGACGCCGACTTCGAGCACTGGCTATGTGAAACTCGCTCTGTGCTGACCTTCAATTAACCCTTTTGATACCAACTAGGGGCACCGAGTACGTGCCAGAAGGTGTGCGCAGATATTCGATTAACCTCTTCGACGCCAAGTTGGGGCAACTAGGTGCGTACCACTGGGTATGCTCGACGCAATCGAACCAGCGCCACGCGCTGTTCTTATGGCGGCACCGCTACATGACAGAGCGTGTAGAGTGGAGTGCGTGTAGAGAGTAGCTCAGCTGCATACGCGTTTTGGCGTTAACACCATGGAGTGTCGCTACAAATACGCACAGGTCGATAAACTACGGTGTTACACAACTGGTATATAGCGTCTTTTCTCAATGTCCCGAAAGAAGCAGACACGACACTCATAAGTTTACGCAAAGGTGGTCGACGTGATGAGCCAAAGGCGCGTAACGCTTGAAATAGCAGGGTTTGTTTACAGGCAAATAAGATTTATAATACAAGTACCTAAAAGAAACTGTTGTGATGAAAATTGGGCTATGAATCCACAAGGTCGCATGAGACTGCTGCATGTGTGTGTGTGTGTGTGTGTGTTGATGTGAATAGAATAGGTGGATGGCTGTGTGTGCACGCGTGCCTGCGTGCGTACGCGTATTTGAGCGTGCGTGTGTTTACATAATTTGGCTAGTCGATGTCTCCACATAATACGCGTGCGAAGTCAAAGCGCTGGTCTGGAGAGTTTGTCATATGCAGGTGTAGCGACACACTTCAGAGCAAATCTCACCTCAGTGGCAACTTTGATTTTCCTGAACAAATACGCGTGGAACCCAGAAACGTTTTACTAACCAGAAAAATAAACAATCTCATTGTAATATTTTGTATTTAAGAAAAGGCGTTGAATTCTACCGACTTCAGAAAGCGAAACTTACACTTAGGGTCTCAGTGAAATAAGAAAGATTGCCACAAAGCATCACCCGAAAATAAATAGCTGTAGCGCAAGGCATGCGAATCCACAACTCAGTAACAAGAACAGATTTCGCAGTTTTGTCGGCTGCATAAGTTCAACGTCGTCAAGGACAAAAATGAGAAAATTCAGTACCTGCCGTGAAATTTGTACTACGTTTACGATGGCTTTGCGAAAGGAATACTCACTACTGAGTGGTAGATTACAAACTGGTATACGATACGTACGTTAGGTTTCTCCAATCTAAATTTCCAAGTCAGTGAAGCTTACTGTATTTGGACATTGTGTGTCTTATTGTCGTATAATTATCTCAGATTGTGGCACTTTCGCAGTTTTGAAGAATTTTAGAAGTGTTCAAAGTTAAGAAAGATCTGTTGGTGCAGTCAGTAGATTATGAAAATTTCTTTTGAATTCATGATAACTGATCATCTTCGGTGCAATGAAGACCTAGCAAAGCAATTTCTTCATTACTGTGCGTTTAGATAAGAACTGTTCCGGTAAAGCTGCGTCCTAATAAATAACAGCTCTGATGCTTTGTGCAATGGCCACTGAATGACACACATACCTGCCGCCGCTAGAACTGTTACGCCAAAACGCTTTCGAGAAATGTAAACCACTAAATCAGTGCACTCGGAGAAATAACTCGGGCGCAGCAGATTAGGAAAGCGAATCACGGACAATACTTTCTATTCATCAGGGCACGTAAAAACAACGCCTAAATTAGATAACAGCGGAAGCGAATTGACGTTATCCGCGAAATAACATTGTCCCCGTTCACGAAGTAGGTATACGGACTACAGGTAGACAAAAGAAAACACTAAATATTATAGCGTTAGCTTAAGCCAGTAAGAAAGCTTGCTATTGAGTTAAGGAATGTCGAGGCGGTGTGACGCGAAAAACGGCCCTGTCGCTTCTAGAGACGCCGGGAGAAGAGGGCGAGAGCGGGTTTTACTCCGCATTCGTGTCGAGCTTATTTCGTGTTCCAATTTTGCACGTCACGCACGCGCGTCAAGTCAAGCGTGGGTGCTGTTCACAACGCGAAGAATTCCGATCACGCCCCTGGTCCCGCAACACTGCTCACTCCCTTCCTCGCTGCTCGCGGACGCCTTTCTCCTGATTCCTTAAATGACCAAGTTTCACAGCGAACCGCGTAGCGGAGGCACAGCGAAGCAGCCCGCAAGTGGCATGAAAGAATTCCTTTCGTCGCCCTGTTTCTCACTCGCGAGGAGCTTTGTAGCCGGGGAGAAATCTGGCAATCGTCCTACGCGCCTTCTTTGAGCGTCAGATGCGAGGAATGCATTAGAAGCGCGCGCCTGCGGTTCGTGTTGTCGCCGTGGTTGGAAGTTGTAATCCAGTTTGCGACGAGGACTAGCTCGATGACGACTTGCTACTGTATATTTCTCTCGCGGAGACATTCTGGCATGCCTCCTTAAACGAAGCTTCCCAGTCAGTTTTCACTATTTGTTTTACACGTTATGCGGAAAGCTTTCTTTATTTTGAGCTGCGCTTTGTGTCGCTAACTTTCGATTCCATTCGGACAAACTTGAACACTTAAATATCGTCACGCGTGCTAGAGACGCGCTTCTTTGAAGAAAGTGCAACTTTTTCAACAACGTACGTTTGTAATGACGGTTCCGACATGCCTTGTTCATGGTTCTTAGTATGGTCTAAGCCTTAGTCTTTTTTCTTTTTGTTCCTCCAGGTTGGAGTGATGTAACCGTGCCTCTCGCTTAAAGTATTTCACCCGAGAATGCGTGAGAAAGCGTGCTTTAGAATGCAGTGCTCAACTGCTGCAGTCTTGTAGGGCTGCAAAAGTAACAAATTTAATCCTGGTGAGCGTTGAGTAACCGAACGTTTTATTGAATGACGCATATTCAAATTGTATCAAATGCACCTCTCCGCCTTCTTGCACTTGCTTTGAATGCATATTACCTGCATATAGCGTTTCAATAATGGGTCTCGTCTACATCAGGTTAACAACAGCATTTCGTCTGGCGATTTGTCGGGAATTCGATTACCTTTTCAACAGCATCGTAGACAATTTTGCAGTTTTGTTTACTGTTCACTAAATAAATCATCAATCAATCAATCAATCTATCTATCTATCTATCTATCTATCTATCTATCTATCTATCTATCTATCTATCTATCTATCTAAAGCTAGCTATCTAGCTAGCTATCCAACCAACACCTGTCTTTCAGGTAATTGAATTTCTAAGACAAACATGCATTGCAAAGACAGTAATTTTCTGTACGGAGTTCCGCACCTCAGCTTTACTGAAATGTAAGCGCACGTGGCATAAAAAAAGAGAACTAGAGGTAAGAATTTCAAAACAACTCTTTCAGTTTATTGCACAATGCTGAGTTTGTATTCCTACCACGTTTTCAACCAGTACTGGAAGCTTCGTCAACATTCATTCCAAAATAGCAACTCCGATATGAAAGCATTCCGGAACTAACGCTTCTTATTTCCGGCATGCGTACAGCTTCAACTTTGGAGGTCACAGAAGCAGTGGAATGAAAATTGGAAGCTGGTACGAAATATCAATAAGATTTTATAGCTAGTAAGGTTTCTAGGGGTCAGGGATCTGAATCAGTTCAGCTGGAGCTTAATGGCTCCGAATCACTTCCTCCAGTTCCTCTCCATCCTTAGCCTGTAATGAAGTTCCCTGGCTTATTTTGTAGCTGCTACAATTTCCTGCCATGAGCTTCTTCCGCACTTATCTCCCCGTTTCCAATTCCCCCCTTCTTGCTTCTTTTCTGTAGCCGCGCCTTTTACCTTCGCTCCGGTAATAGCTTTTCAACCTTTCCCTCACACGGCGCATCGGCCAGAAGGCCGAGAATCATCGGGCGAAGTACTAAATACAAGAAAAGTGTAGCTAAAAGAAATAGAAAGACAAAAGCACGCAAGCCACCGGCCCTCTGATAGGAAGGGGCCTTAATTACCCATTAACCCGTCAGTGGCTCCGAATGGGCTAGCGAATGCGATCGGTGCGCGCTCGACGAGAAAGGTACGGCCGCGCAATTACACCGTGGAGATGGAGAAGGTGCCCGGAGCGGTGTAGCAGTACCGCAATGACCGCAGCGATGAAGAGGTAGCTTAGAGAGGAGCGGCAGACGAGCTCAATAGTTTACGGCTCTTAATATTTGTTTTTCTTTTCTTTTATTTGCCACGTCGAAACGCGTCTGTTTTGGTACTTATGTACTGCCTCAAACTCACGAACCAGCTGCTGCTGAAATGGACATTCACCGAGCATGAGATGCCTGAGGGCCAGCGTTTCAATAATGGATCTCGTCTACGTCATGATAACAACTTCCTTTTCTTAGAACCAGTATATAGCCCCCTTTCCTTTACTGTCGGTGAGGAAGGATAATAAGCGGGTGCGTAGTGTAAGGCGGCGATGTCTAAATGTTCAACAAATGGAGTGTTGAGTTGGGATATAGTGAAAGAAAGGGCAGACGTTGGAGGGTCTGCTGCCGTTTATTCAAGTGTCTTCAATCCTCGACCTTCCTGCCAACCTCTGTGTGCTTTGGACAGTAGCTGAGATCAGACGTGGGCCATTTTTGGTCTTCTCATATTTGGATAGCGGTGCGTTTTTAAGGCCATAAAAGCCACCAGAAGCGAAGGTGAAATGCTCATTTGATAGCCTGTAATTGTTACAGCAATAGCTGCTATGCGCTCAAGCCAAAGTGGTTTTCTTGTCCGTCGGTGTCCCTCATTCAAAGCCCGGAAGGTTTAGGAAAAAAGTCTTAAGAATTAATAAAAGTCACCGTGCGCCATGAGGATTCGAACTCCGGACCCACAGGTTTCCCACTCCATCATTCTGCGTCATAGCCTCTCCGCCGATGCTGCAGCGAAGGATACTGTACCTGGAGAGCCATGTGCTAGGCTTTCTAAGTGCTCGTAATAGTGATTGGGGGATATGCCAGTTTTTAAAGTCTATATATAAAACAGCGCCGAAGTGCAAGAACATAAACGAATATAAACATAAACGAACAGAACATAAGCGAACATAAACGAATTGGCAGTCAGCGGCAAACCGTGACTTGCTGCTAACCACTTCTTATTCTTCTAATCGGCAGGATACCCCGTCACCTTCGTATCAGTGCGTGGGTGGATCGTCCACATACGGAGCCAACTTTTGTCTCGGGATACGCGTCGACGCATGCGCTCGGCTGCTGTCGTTGACGCCTCAAGCTGTGCCCCGCCACCCCCCTTACCGTCGAAGTCACCGATGCTAAAGCCTTCGTCCTCCTGGCGTCGACTGTGGTGTACTTAAATCCTGCTTCTGACACACCCTTGTGCAGTCAGCGGCAAACCGTGACCTGCTGCTAACCACTTCTTATTCTTCTAATCGGCAGGTGAGCTCATCGTATTAACCTGTTTCTATTTTTTCTTACAAACTCTTTGTTTGCCGCTGACTGCACCGAGATGTCAAATATTTGTGCCTTGTGCTCCCAGTTGCTGCCAACGGATGGCAAATTTCTGACGTGTATGTTGTGTAAGCGAGGGTATCACCTTGACAAAAAGTGTTCCGCGGTTACTGAGGGCACCTACATTAAGATGTCAATTGAGAGGCGTGAAGCTTGGTCGTGCCAGGCTTCCAACAATCTGGAGCGGCGACAAGTGATGCTTCGTTCTCCCATCAATTGACATCAGTAAGCCAAAAACAGGATCAGCTTACAACAACAGTCGGAGCGCTTGGGGTTAAAGTAGAGGAGTTACTAGTGTTTAAATTCACGGCAGAAAGGCTGGCTGAGACTGTAGGAGAAGTACAAAAGTCTATTGAATTTCTTTCCACGAAGTACGACTCCGTTCTCTCCGCTGTATCGGATAACCAAGCTGAACTTGGTGAACTTCGTGCTCACTGCTAGTCACCGTCCACAACTGTTTCTGCTCAGGCTGCAACCATCCACTCTATGAACACCGAGATCAATGCCCTTGAACAATATACCAGAAGATGCAACTTTGAGATACATGGTTTGCCCCTCGAGCGCAACGAGAACCTCATGTCAATACTTGGCAAAGTGGCAGGGAAGCTAGTGATAGAATTTCAGCCTTCGGATGTCGCAGTTGTTCACAGGCTGCCAGCTCGCATGGACAGCATTCCGGCAATCATTGTTCAAGCACACAAAGTTGCAATCAAACAAAAATGGCTGGATGCTCGCAAAGGTCTCCCAAAACTTGTGTTGGATGGCATGGTTCCGAATCCTCGCCTATATTTCAACGATAATTTGACTCGTGCTAATCGGGATTTGTTTCGTCAAGCTCGCATGAGAGGAAGGGAAAAAGAATATAAATTTGTCTGGACACGCGACGGAAAGGTGCTGGCGAGAAAGGCGGAAGGCTCTCCTCTCGTCCGCATTGATACTCTAATGGATCTCGAGAAACTTGTCTAAATATGGGCATTTCTAACACACCCTCATTTGGTAGCTTTTCAGAAGCCCATCACTTCATTTCGAGTTCTAATAATGTACTCACAGCTATCCATGTTAATATCCGCAGCATCCGGAAACACTGGAATCATTTCTGTGCACTGATCTCTTCCTTCGTGTCTATTTGTGACATATTTGTGCTGACCGAAATTAATACTTCCGCTGATTGCATTTCGTCATATTCCATTCCCGGTTATCAACTGTTTTCATACACGCGCTCACTGCGCAGAGGAGGGGGTGTGGCCGTATTTGTAAAAGATGCATGGTCGGTATCAAGGTTAACGCTTTCCTTCTCGCAAGCAGAAGTGGTCGCTTTGCGCCTATGCGCTGCTGAGCTATCGGCAACTGTATTGTCGCTCTACCGGCCCCCATGCTGCAATGTCCGATTGTTCTTATCAGAACTTGATGCAGCGCTATCATCCCATTCTCTTGACGACAACGTGCTTGTGCTGGGCGACATCAATATTGATACCCTTCGCCCTGCTGTGCCACTAGTTGCTGATTATCTCGACGTTCTATCGAAATGGGGCTTTGGAAGGGGCTATACATCTACCGACACGTGAAGAATTTCTATCTGGAAAACTGGTGAAATCGTGCATCGGACCACATTAATGTCCGTTGTTCTAATCTTATAACACAGGCAGCTGTCGTTGAAACCAAGGTCGCTGATCATTATTTTATCTGTTGCAGTCTTGTAAACTGTTCGAATCCTCAAAAAGGAGACAGTACAAAAAAAGAAATTTGCATTGTTCATCCAAGGCTTTTTGACGACTGTATTGCAAAGGATGACTGGCACTCTGTATTATGCACTGTCTCCCCAGCTAATTTATACGATTCTTTTGTTCAGATACTAGATAACTACAGGAAAAAATGTACCCGCTGTGTTAAGATACGATTACGCCGTGAAGAGAACAAATGATTGTCGCCACAAATATTAGCTGCAATCAAGGAAAAAGACCGTTTGTGGACCCAAGCGAAACGGGCTCCGAACCACCCTGAGTTGCTACAAAAATTTAAACTATGTAGGAATCGAGTGAACGCCATGATCCGGTTGGCCAAGCGAAATCACCTACGTGGGAAATTTAGCGAAGCTCAGTCGAACATGAAAAAGACGTGGTCTCTAATAAATGAATTAAGAGGCGTATCTAAACGCGATGGCCACCAGTTGTCGCTTCTCTCACACTTTCCAGATGATGGAATCAGTGTTGCGAATGAATTCAATACTTTCTTTTCACGTGTCTCCGGTGTTGCTAAACCACACCCCGAAGTATGCACCCTAAAATATAGCGCATGCAAATCTGCGCATCTTCCTTCTATTTCAGAATGTTATCTCAAATCTATCCTTTTTACTCTAAAATCTAATAAATCACCTGGCATTGACGGAATTTCAGTAGATGAGTTACGCAGAAACTTTCATGCTATTAAGTGTGTGTTATTAACATTGCTCAACCATATTCTCGACGCTGGATTTATCCCAGAAGAAATGAAAAAGGCTCTAGTGATACCGCTGTTCAAGGGAGCTGCACGAAACAAGCATGAAAATTACCATCCTATCTCCATTTTACCTTGCATCTCTCAAATACTGGAAAAACATATCTTGCAAGCTATGTTCACGTACCTTGATGCTAATAACGTTATATCAAATGCGCAATATGGTTTTATACCAGGTAAAGGCACAGATGACCTCCTAGAGGATATTTCAGACCTTATAAATTCTGCTTTCGAAACCAACCAGGTTGTATGTGCTCTATACGTGGATGTTAGCAAAGCTTTTGACAGTGTGTGTCATAGTTTATTATTAACAAAACTCTCATTGATCGGATTTCGTGGGCCTTTTTTTAAAATTACTTGCTAATTTTTTAGACAATAGAGCACAGTTAGTATACATAGGACAGTACCGCAGCAATATAACCTCTATAAAAGCCGGAGGGCCCCAGGGATCAATATTAAGTCCACTTCTTTTCAACTTATATGTCAATGATCTCGCCGCGGCTGTATCTACTGGCATATTTCAATACGCCGACGACACTGTCATTTTGTCTCGGCATTCCCGTTTCCCAGAAGCAGTTTCCCTTCTGCAAGATTCTACGATAAATTTGATGAACTGGTTCGCCAATAATGTGATTAATGTAAACGTCTCTGAAACACAGCTCATTTGTTTCCATAATCCACTAAAAAAGTTAGTTTAAGCGTCCCATTGCTGGCTCACTGTTCATCTTCTTCTCCGTGTTCTTGTACACCTGTTCCATATGTTTCATCTGTTAAATACCTTGGTGTACTTCTTGACAGTGACTTCACCTGGAATTCTCACCTGGCGTATGTTTGTTCAAGGCTCCGGGCAGTGTCTCGTACATTATACACTATCAGATACTATACGCCACTATCAGTTCGAAAAATGATACTGCAAGCCTTAGGTTATGGTGTTCTTCGGTATGGTATTACGACGTTCGGTCACTGCGCGAATCGTTGGAAAAATAGAATAAACTCTATCCTTCTCTCTATTTTGAAAGTGATTAGTTATGATTTAAGACTGCTCTCAGGCACAGACCGTTTTAAATCATTACGATGCTCTAACTTTGATGCCCTTCTTACTGAGACGGCTGTCCTGGGGCATTTTTGGTCTAACAAGTATAAAGTTCCTTACGTCCCTACACGCTGCCTTCGACCTAAAAACCGTTTTCGGGTGATTCGCTGCTCCACCAGATATGTTCAGCGCACTCGTAGCTACTTTATACCGTCTTGCCTTAATCAACTACCCCCGAGTGTCTTTCGTGCAAAAACAAAATTCAAGCTGAAGCAACTGCTTCGTCGCATTCACCTCAAACTCTTCCGTGATATTTGTACTTTTCCTTCGATAAATGCCGCTGCGGTATCAAAAACCTTAAGGTAACCATGTATTTCAGGCTGCGCATAGCTGTTAATGTATTAAAGGCATTAGAAATTTTTTCTTTTCCTCGAAAATATGATGGTGATCTATTATTGTATTTTTGCCATTGCATGTACGAATGGTCAACTCATGTAAGGCTGGGTGACGTTATATGCATTACCATCAGTTTTTTTTTCTTCTTCATGCACTGCTGTACACGTGCGTCTAGTGTTTGCATGTATGCGCGAAAGGAAAAAAAATATATCTGCACTAGAGTGGTCCTAGGTAAAAGAATTCCTGTTGTCTGCTGTCTGTCGGCTCTGCCCTTCAAGCCCAATGAGGCTTTGACAGGCCAATTTTGTATTTGTTTCTGTACCAAATGTCAATAAAGTATTATTATTATTATTATTATTATTATTATTATTATTATTATTATTATTATTATTATAAATGATTGATTGATTGATGATTGATTATTATTGCTGTCCGACCAGTGTATATAATAATTTTATGGCGGCGCTTTCCGATTTAAAGAAGGCATGTAGAAAAACAGTTTTGGTCCGAAAGCGAAGACCACACCTATACTGGCTGAGCAATCGGATAATAAAAGCTACGAGGAAAAGGAAAACTTGTGGAAACGCTGTCGACAGCACCCTGATGATGAAACATTAAAATGCCTCTATCGAGAAGCCCGGAACAAGGTTACAGCACTGATGCGCTGTTCTAAGAGGAACTACTATCGCAATAAATTTTTTTCCTCGCGTTATAAACCCGCTAAAATTTGGTCCCTGGTAAGTGAGCTCTTATCCAAGTACGTATTTGGATCCGATAACAAAAAGTTTCGGATCTATCAATGAAAATGTGGCGGACAGCTTCAATGATTTCTTTTCTTCGGTTTGCGCAGATAATGATGGACCCACTGATCCTGTTGTTCACAACAGTGGTCTTGTTTCAATAACAGATTCGGCTTTTCTTCCACCAATAACTAAAGAAGACTTATATCGATTGTTACATCGATCTAGAAAAAGCCGTGCTGTCGGACTTGATGGCATATCAGCAGAACACATACGTCGCAACGTCAGAGTTCTGGTCAATCCGCTCCTTTTTATCTTTAATAGAATCCTTGATACTTGTATAATACCAGATGCACTAAAGAGAGCACGCGTGTTACCAATATTTAAAGGCGGAGATGCATCGAAGCCAGAGAACTATCGCCCCATCTCTGTTCTTCCTTTCTTGGCGCAACTGTTGGAAAGACACGTGCTTGAAACGATTGAGGGGTTCGTCTTAAAACATAACATCTTATCTTCTTCCCAGTATGGTTTCGTACCTGGAAGAAGCACGCATGCGCTTTTTGAAGAACTGTCGGATCTTCTATATCAAACATTCGAACATAACCAGGTAGCCTGTGGTCTTTTTTTAGATATATCTAAGGCTTTTGATTCAGTAAGCCACAGTATTCTTTGTGCTAAATTACACAATTACGGGTTTCGGGGACATTTCCATGCATTTATACAAAACTACCTGGTAAATCGGTCTCAGATTGTATGTATTGGCGACCAAAAGAGTTCTTTGCGGTTTCTTAACGCAGGAGTTCCACAGGGTTCTGTTTTGTCTCCGCTTCTTTTTAATTTGTACGTTTGTGACTTGGCACAGGTAACTAATTCATGTACTATTTTCCAGTATGCAGATGATACGTTGCTTGTTTCTAAGCACATGCTGTACGAAGCAGCTGTTGCTTTACTTGAAAGCGACATAAAAAATGTAATGAACTGGTTTCGAAAAAAACGTATAAAAGTCAGTGCTCGGAAAACTAAATTAGTATGCTTCAGAAATCCTTTAAAGGCTGTTGTAACCAGTCAACATGTCTTCCTACACGGTTCGGATTGCATAGACTGTGTTTGTGCTCCAGTACAATATGCGGATAGTGTCAAGTACCTTGGAGTATATTTTGAGACTGACTTATCTTGGAATATTCAAATGGCTCGAATTTGTGCGAGATTGCGTAATGTTGCTTGTGTCCTTTACCGTATAAGAAGTTATGCACCTACTAAGATTAAAGAAATGATAGCACATGCTTTAGGTTATTCGCATATAAGGTACAGCATTTGCTGTTTCTTTAATTGCAGCGGATTTTGGAAACATAAAATTGACAGCCTATTAAAAAGTATACTAAAAAGTGTTGCATACAACCAAACCACGGATAACTTATTTCGAGATTTAGAAATGCCTGATTTTGAGTCCTTGTTTCGTTCAACAATTGTGATGCGTTATTTCTGGAGCAATGATTTCCGAGAACCTGTACATAAAAGTGTTGCTTTGCGTAGACATCCCAAATATGTAGTTCCTCAGACACGAACACGTTATGGAAAAGGACAAAGAAGGTACTATATCCCCCACCTGTTCAATAACCTTCCCAGTGCAGTAATGGATCAGACAAATTTGTCGGGATTAAAAAAGGCCCTCAAGGCAATGATAGAATAAGTTTCACATGTATCAGGTCTATTTTGTTGTGTGGTTTTTGCCAAAATGAATGTAAGAGTGTTATTCACGCTGCTTTCACGATTTTTTTCTTTTTCGATAGGTTATAACGTTGTGCACATCGTGTGCCATGTTTACTCTGTTTTAATGGTTGTTGTGTGCTACGTGTTTCATTTCAACATTAAGTATTGTTTACTTGGCATGTTTACCTATGATACGTTTTCTCATTTTTTTTTTTTTAGTTTGACATTTGGTGTGTAATAAGGTTGCATAAAGCTTTGCCCTGACTGCCAGGTTCCTGCCATACAAGCCCACGGAAGGCTTCGGCAGACCACGCACAATGATATGTACAAATTGATTGATTATAATAAAGATTATTATTATTATTATTATTATTATTATTATTATTATTATTATTATTATTATTATTATTATTATTAAAAGAAGCCAGTTGAAAGAAGCATGATGTAGGATAAGAAAAATAGCGCTACCAATGAAACCCACGATGCTGCATGAGGATTTGAAGTGCGGACCCAACAATATTCAGTTGTAGGCATGCTCATTAGGCGAGTTATGAAGAGACAAAGGGTAAAAAGACATGTGCGGAGCACTTATGGAATAGCTCCACATGGGAAAGAAAAAAAGACGTGCTTGGGAGTAGCTTGCACACCGAGTAGTGATAGTGAGGATTTAAAAAAAAAGGAATTGATTGACTGTGTTATAAACGATACTATTGAGTTCAACAAATCACGCAAGCGGTTTTTAGTAAGAAATATGAATGAAGATGAAGCCCGCGAATACACGCAGAATTGCCGCACGACTGGCCGCTCGAGGCACATTGCGTGTATTCGCGGGCTCCTTTCATGCCCGGAAAAACACTTTTATGTAGCACGTATTGAGCAACAGAAAGCTGTATCGGGAGTTTTTCATGTTGCTCTATAACTTCGTCATTGACACTTTGATATTTAAGACAGTACTTCTCGAGTTAGATAATTAATTACAAATAATTATTGAAATCTCAGTAACGAAAGAAATACTGGCGGCTACTCCACTGTACTGGAAGCAATACGCACTGGGTTTGCTTCGCGTAACGCTATTCCTCTTTTTTGAAATCGTGCTGCGTGATAGCTGGGACACCCTGTATATGATCCGGTCGTTTTCACTTATTTAGTGACCCCAGGGACCATGGCCTTATGGTCTCTACGGTACACCACCATAGGGTGTACGGCAAAGGTTGGCAGGTTCTTCATAAAGAACGTGCCATAAAGTTGGCCGCGCGCGTTCGGTGAGAACGCGAGCAAAACGCCGCAGCCGTCGACAACAGTTCTGCGCGTTGTTTGTGTGACCGCACACATGATTGATGATTGATTATTGTGGTTTGTTGGCGCAAGGGCCAGTTATGGCCAAAGAGCGCCAAGACGATGGGAATGGCTTGTTAGTGATATATGAATAGTCAATTACATGAACAGATGTGGCATGGCTGTAAAGGAGCCTAAAAACAGTCGCTGTAAAGTGCGTAAAATCTATACGTAATAAGATTATGGCAATGACTAATGATGTGTACTATAGACATGAACAATGCATTGCAAAAGAGTGATAAGACAAAATATTACAGACGTAAGAATTGGCCAGAAGCACAAATGCCTAAAACAGAGCCCTTGAAACACATGGGCCCGGAGACATGTGCTATAAAGAACTATCACAGCAACATCCTCTCAAGAGAGGATGCGCTACGAACTTATTGGCCTAACAACATGTAGCGCAACATTATTCAAGAATGCGAGGACTGCTGTGGTGTTAAAGAGCGGTTCTTTACCAAGGAACATAGCGGGATGTAGAGGGAGACAGTAGCGATATGCTAGAGGAAAGTGTTTCTTTCTGTCTCTTTCGGCTTCCCGACACTCCAGGAGGACGTGGAGGACGGTGAGCCTCTCGCCACATCTACCACAGGTTGGAGGATCATTACCATTCGATAGAAAATTGTGGGTGGCGTACGTGTGTCCTATTCTGAGACGACAGAATAGGATATCAGTTCGCCGGGTTTTTGTTACGGAGGGCCAGTAACCTAACTGTGGCTTAATCAAATGAAGCTTATTATTTGTTTCTGCGTCCCACAAGCGTTGCCAGTGGCTTCGCAGTTTCTTTCGCAAGAAAGGTTTCAAATCTGTTGCAGGAACAGCAGCTGTAGGGCTATTAGCGGGTGATGTGACTGATGTGGCCATTTCGTCGGCAAGAACATTGCCCTCGATGCCTCTATGCCCAGGCACCCAGCATATAATCACATGCTGGTTAGTTGCGTATGCTCTACAATGTACAGAATAGAGCTCAATGAGGACAGGGTTCTTCTGTTTACACGGTGACTTCAAGGCTTTTACGACGCTTTGGGAGTCTGTAAATATAATAGTTTTTTCATGTTTTGATTTCTTTATATGCTTTACGGCTGACAATATTGCGTAGGCCTCAGCCGTAAAGATACTTGTTTCTGGGTGGAGTACGCCCGATTCCGAGAAGGACGGACCGACGGCTGCATAAGATACTCCGGCATATGATTTAGAAGCGTCCGTGTAAATTCTGTGCACGAGTACTTGGACCGTAATTCTAGGAAATGCATTCGTATTTCGACCTCTGAAGCGTACTTTGTAACTTCTACAAAGGATATATCACATTCTACTACCTGCCACTCCCAAGGTGGTAACAGCTTGGCTGAAGGCATTAAGTGATGTTCGAGGAGTGGGATGTCCATTTCTTCGCTAAGCTCCCTGACACGCAGTGAGAAAGGCTGTCTTACAGAGGGACGATTATGAAAGAGTGTAGCACACGTCATATCGTTAACGGTATTAAAACACGGATGCTGCTGATTAGAGCGAACTTTAAGAAAATATGTAAGCCTGGTGAATGTTCTCTGCAGGTGGAGAGACCACTCATTTGATTCGACGTATAGACTTTCAATGGGGCTTGTTCTGAAAGCACCAGTGGCCAGGCGGATACCTAGATGGTGGACGGGATCCAGCATCTTCAGCGCACTAGGGGCGGCAGAGTGATATACCGCGCTACCATAATCCAATCGAGATGAAATGAGACTTTGTAAAGATTCAGTAAACACTTCCTGTCGCTACCCCAGGATGTGTGAGATAAAATTTTCAGTAAGTTCATTGTTTTTAGACATTTCACCTTGAGATAATTTATATGCGGAATGAAAGTAAGTTTAGAATCAAGTATGATGCCTAGGAACTTGTGCTCTTTGTTGACAGGTATTTGTTGTCCATACATTTCGATAGTGGGATCTGGAACAAGCCCTTTCTTCCTGGTGAAAAGAACACAAGAACTTTTGTGGGGGTTCACTTTGAATCCGTTTTCGTCTGCCAATTTGGACACTTTGTTCAAGCCCTGTTGTACCTGTCTCTCACACACTGTAAGGTTGCAGGATTTGTAACCTATTTGTATGTCGTCTACGTAGACGGAATAAAAAATAGCTGGCGGTAATGAAGCACGAAGCGTGTTCATCTTCACGATAAACAGTGTGCAGCTGAGCACACCTCCTTGGGGTACGCCAGTTTCCTGTATAAATTGACGCGACAATACGTTGCCGATTTTCACACGGAAGAAGCGGTTAGACAAGTAGCTTTCTATTACGTTTAGCATATTTCCACGGATGCCCATTCCCGACAAGTCTCGCAAAATTCCGTAACGCGAAGTTGTGTCGTACGCCTTTTCCATATCGAGAAATATCGACAAGAAAAACTGTTTATGTACAAATGCGTCACGTATATGTCCTTCAATGCGCACAAGGTGGTCAGTTGTGGACCGCCTTTCTCTGAAGCCACACTGATAGGGATCAAGCATATTGTTCAGTTCAAGGAAATGTTTAAGTCGGCGATTAATCATTTTTTTTTCAAAAAGTTTACACAGGCAACTTGTGAGAGCTATCGGGCGGTAACTTGCCGCCGAGGAAGGGTCTTTGCCCAGCTTCAAAACTGGAATAACAATACCTTCCTTCCATGAGGAAGGCAGGTATCCGGCAGCCCAGATAGAGTTGAAAAGTCCCGGAAGTGTCATCTGTGTGTCAGTGTGTAAGTTTTTAATCTTGTCATATATGATTCTGTCAGGTCCCGGTGCGGAGCTGCTGCATACGCTCAAGGCAGCTCTCAGCGCGGCTATATTAAATGGACGGTTGTATTGTTCATTCGGCCTGCATTTGCGATCCAGTGACTTAAGTTCTGCTATTTGTTTATATTTGAGGAATGATTTTGAGTAATGTATGGAGCTTCATACACGTTCAAAGTGCTCGCCCAGAGCGTTGGCCTGGTCTTCCAAGGTATTTCCATGGTCGTCAACTAAAGGTAATGGGTGGATTTGCTGCCCCTTTAGCTTTCTTAGGCCATTCCATACTATACTCTCTTGGGTATAGGATGTTATACTAGAGAGAAACCTCTCCCAGCTAGTCCTCCTTGCCTGTCGCCGCGTACGCTTTCCCTGTGATTTTACCAGTTTAAATTCGATAAGATTTTCCGCAGTCGGGGCGCGACGCAATGCGCCCCACGCTTTGTTCTGTTTCTTTCGTGCCAGTCTGCACTTCTCATTCCACCAGAGAACCCGTCTTTTACATGAGAGGCCTTTTGTTTGTGGAATGAATTTTTCAGCTGCGTGGAGTATAAAACCAGTAAAGTATGCTACTGCGTCGTCAATACTAAAATCGTTGATAAAATCTGGTGATAAGTAGGTTGACTCGTTAAAACCTTTCCAGTCAGCTGATTTTATTTTCCAACGGGGGGCGTGGGGAGGACTGTCATGCTCCTCTATCAGAGTCAGTGTCACAGGAAAGTGGTCGCTCCCGAATGGATTTTTAACGACATTCCATTCTATATAGGGAAGAAGGGTAGCAGAGCCAATCGCTAAATCTATGGAAGAAAATGAGTTATGGTAGATGTAATATGAGGGCTATTTTTTGTTAAACAGACATGCACCAGAGGTTATTAGAAAGTTCTCTATAAGCCGACCTCTGGCGTCACACCGGGAGTCTCCACACAAAGTGCTGTGAGCATTAAAATCACCGGCAATAATGTATGGTTCCGGGAGCTGGTCAGTTAGCGTATAAAATTCCGTTTTGCTGAGTTTGTAGTCTGGCGGTATATAAATAGAACAGATGGTTACCAACTTGTTGAAGAGTATCGCTCGCACGGACACCGCCTCAAGTGGTGTCTGAAGAGAGAGATTCTGGCAAGCAACAGATTTATCCACAATTATTGCTAGACCTCCAGAGGAGGCAACAGCAACGTCACGGTCTTTACGGAAGATAGCATGTTGTCTGAGAAGGCTTGTTTGAGTGGGTTTTAGATGTGTTTCCTGAACACACAGCACTTTTGGGTTATATTTTTTAAGGAGTTCCCTAATATCGTCTAGGTTGTGGAGAAGTCCTCTCACATTCCACTGTAAAATTTGTGTGTCCATTTTGAATGTGTTTTTGTGCTGTGCGTTCAAGAATACAAAGTTAGCTCACGGGCCCTTTCCAGGAGCCGTGACACGAGATTTTTCTTTTTATTGCGATAGCAATTATATGGACACTTCAACCGGATTTCTGCCGTCGGCGTCGCCGTCGCCGTTAGGTGCCGTATAGATAAAATCTTCGCCGCGCGCCGTATGCCCCAGAGGCAGCGTGCGGGGACGCGCGCTATCACGGAGAGCGAACGCACTCAATCTCCCACGCGCAAGCAAGGAAGCGGAAAGCCAGCGCCGGAGGGAGCAGGGGGGGGGGGGGGGCACTTCTCTGCCAACTACCGCGCTCGTAGCTCGTCCGCACAGTCTCTTATCTCTCCCACGCGCAAGCAAGGAAGCGGGAAGCCAGCGCCGGAAGGAGCGGGGGGGGGGGGGGGGGCACTTCTACGCTGCCAACAACCGCGCTCGTCGTTCGTTCGACCGCACCGTCTCTTATCTCCACACGGCTCTGACCTTTATGCGCCGTGCATTCGCCGCTCAGTTTCCGTTGAAGCGATAGACCGCACGTACCTTCGCCCGCTGCTGCGGCGTATATATGCGCTTGGTGCCAGCATTTTGACAGTCGTTGTCTGCAGTCATTCAGTGTGATCTATTCATGTTTGTTTGTGCGCGCTCACACCACGCTTGTTCAATCAGTTAGTAATAGTCGGGCCACATTTTCCAACGCACGCTACACATGCAATGCTGCCCGGGTCGGCAGTGCAGAGCTACAGGTGTGTCCCTTCGCACGCGCTGCCCACGGGAAGCGCTTCTCATCAACACCACCGCTTCACACGCGCCTTCTCGTGGTCATCGAGTCTCTCTTCATGTCGGTCTACTTGCGCCGCAGCACAACTGCTTACTTAATCAGCTCATGTTTACTACAACTCATATTGCTACCAAAGCCGCTCACCTTACTTCGTATGACATTGCTGTGTTGCTATCGCATTCATCGCTTCGCCCTTAGGGCGAAACTGTGACATTTTTTGGAGCGGTCGATGGAATCGCTCCGCTCCTTAGGCGCTGGCTGCGCCCTCACGCTCGGTGTTGTGTCCATGTCCTCTTGCGAGGCGCTGGACACGCGCTCTTGCGAGCGGTTAGTTTGACGTGAAGGCCTCGTCTCGAGGGACGAGACCTTGGAGGCCACCAGCCCGGAGGTCGATGGCCCCTTGTTCTGAGATGGCGGAGCAGCGCTAGCTGCAGCCACCGAGGGGGCGGATGGCGTCACCGCCGGCCCACTACGCGTGTGCCAGACAGCCGCCGGGAGCCGTTGTGGCGCTGCCCCCTGACGCGCCACTTCGGCAAAGCTGGTTTTTGGCAGGTGCAATACCCGCCTGCGTGCCTGCTTGAAAGTTATATTTTCCTTTACTTTAATAGTTACAATTTCCTTTTCTTTTTCCAGGTTGGGCACGACCGCGAGTAGGCGGCGCGCTCCCCATCACAGTTAACACAATGTAGAGAGCTTTCACAAGACTCGGAGGAGTGTTCAGAAGCACTGCATTTCGCACAAGTTTGGCGGCCTCGACAGTTCTGTGAACTATGGCCGAACCGCTGGCATTTGAAACATCGTAGAGGATTTGGCACGTATGGCCTAACACGAAGCTTGATGTATCCGGCCTCGATGGTTTCGGGCAGAATACTCAAGTTAAAAGTAAGTATAAGATGTTTGGTCTGGATTTCCTTGCCGTCGCGCCTCATCTTGATCCGTTTAACATTGATTACATTCTGCTCACTGAAGCCCTCCAGGAGTTCAGCTTCACTCAGCTGCAACAAATCATCATCTGATACAACGCCACGGGTGGTATTTATGGTACGGTGCGGGGTTACTGTTACTTGAGCTTCTCCAAATGCCACTAGGTTGGGTAGTTTCTCGTATTGTTTCATATCACGGAACTCCAAGAGGATATCCCCGCTTGCCATCCTGGATGCTTTATAGCCTGGTCCAAAAATATCAGTCAGAGTCTTTGACACAAAGGTGAGATTGTTCGTACTGATTTGTCTGTTTTTTCTGAGTGGATCACATGAAATCGGGGAAAGTTCTGTGTTTGACGTCCAAAAAACTGGAAAACATCTTCGGTGCGCCCTCGTTTCAGACGGCGATCAGTGAGTGGGGGGAAAGAGCTTGCCATAAGTATTGGTGAATGTTCGGCAGCAGCGCCAGCCACCCACCATGGAGCCCAACTAGGGGACGCTAGAGCATTGCACGGGCCGATTTTTTCAGCCCGGGCCCGGCCCGGGCCCGTTTTTACGTTGGGCGGCCCGCCCGAGCCCGATCAAAACATTTATGGCGAGACCCGGGCCTGGCCCGGGCCCGGAAATAATCTACGTTACCCGCCCGGCCCGGCACCCCTTTACCTTAGGCCCGAGCCCGGCCCGAGCCCGACTCGAAACCGGCCCGAACCCGGCCCGAGACCAAAAAATAATGTTTTTCAGAGTTGAGACACCCGAGAATAACTCGCTGCACATTACATGCACACCACCAGAAAGCCCGAGCCCGGCCCGGGCCCGCGTCAAAAAATCCGAGCCCGGCCCGGGCCCGAGTCAAAAAGCACACGCCGTGCCCGAGCCCGGCCCGAGCCCGTGAAAAAACTGTGCTACCCGGCCCGGCCCGGCCCCTGGGCCGGGCCGGGCTCGGGCTTTCGGGTAAGCCCGAGCCCGTGCAGTGCTCTAGGGGACGCTGCAATACCTGGAAAAGATTGGTCCTGCAAACGCCAGCTGTACGCCACTACTATAACCAAATATGGAATATCCAAGGTTGGCTACCCACACAAGGTTAACCCTAGCTGCCTGGGAAAACGGAAGTAAAAGGAAGTGAAAAGAAGACAGGATAGATTGAAAGTGAGAGAGAAAGACGAAGATTTAAGAGGAGGACAGGAAAAGGCAACTGCCGATTTCCCCTGGGTGGGTCAGCCCAGGGGTGCCGTCTATGTGAAGCACAGGCTGAAGAGGTGTGTTGCCTCCGCCGGGGGGCCTTAAAGGTCCGAACACCCGGCATCAGCTCAACCCCCAGGATCCCCCTTTCCCCAGACACGGCTAAGCCACGCACGGCTACACGCGGGAGGGTCCAACCCCCATGTGCTCGGGTACGTGGTGTCGCAACGCACCAAACGCCTGCTTACGCAGACGCCCCTGCGGGTGTGACCGCACACAACCGCTGTCAAAACGCTGGCGCGGGCAAGCACGCCAGCAGCCGCGGGCGAAGCTTCATGCGGTCTATCGCTTCAACGAAACTGAGCGGCGAAAGCACAGCGCATACAAAGGTAGGAGTCGTGTTGCAGATGGCTTTCAAGATACGGTGCGCACGACCGCCCGGCGCCCAGTGAGAGTCGGCGGCACAGGCGGCAGAGGCCGGCAGGGCTGCGCGTATGCGCCGCAGTGGGAGATAGGCACGCACACGCACAGTCTACGGTGCCTCAATGCCCTCCTCGCACACCGCCCCCCTACTACTGGGAAGTCGTGTTTGCTCTCCGTCAGGGAGACAGACAAAAAAATTACACCATCTTCCCGAGGGGAACCATGGGCTGATGCGGAGCATCGCGGTCGTTATAACGGCGTTAATTACGTTGTTATTACGGTGCTATTAACGTTGTTAACTTGGTGTTATTACGTTTTTATTACGTGTTAACTTGCGTTGGTCACCATCACATCGCGTGAACGCCGTTATAACGACAGCGATGCTCCGCATCAGCCCATGGTTCCCCTCGGGAAGATGGTGTAATTTTATTTGAAGAAGAGTAATGAAATTGCGTAGACGAAGGTGAAACGGTTCACGAATGTCTTAATTGAGCAGCGTCTATTTGAGGTGTGTATCGTTCTGGATGTTTCCAA
Organism: Dermacentor silvarum; assembly: GCF_013339745.2. Lineage (NCBI taxonomy): Eukaryota > Metazoa > Arthropoda > Arachnida > Ixodida > Ixodidae > Dermacentor > Dermacentor silvarum. The sequence goes on from NC_051164.1 coordinate 121,674,657, forward strand.
TCCGCGTGAGGTTGTTGTCGAACCAAAGTCTGTCACACACCTTGCAACTGTGTCCGAAGCTCCGGTCCAGGAAGTCACGTTTGAAGCGAGCGTCGGGCTGCGCGTGCTGCGCGCCGCGAAAGCGGCGGCGCGCTCGCGTGCAGCATCGGGAGCAGCCTCTCGTTGTTGACGTTTACACGCGGCTTCCTGTTCTCGAACTTCGGTTTCCGCCGCTCGCTTCGTACGTTTACGTTGAATTTCACGGTCCCGAACCTCAGGTTCCGCTGCTCGACGTTCACGAACCAACGCGGCTTCACGTTCTCGAAGGTCGGGTTCCGCCGCTCGCTTCGTACGTTTACGTTGAACTTCACGGTCCCGAACCTCAGGTTCTGCTGCTCGACGTTCACGAACCAACGCGGCTTCCCGTTCTCGAAGCTCAGGATCCGCTGCTCGACGTTGACGTTTCGAAGCGGCTTCGCGTTGGCGAACTGAATCTGAATCCGCTGCGCGTCGCCGACGTTTACGTTCTGCGTCGCGAGCTCTTCTCTGCGCAGCGTTGTCTTCAAAGGTGCTCGCGGTTCTGTTAATGAACTAACTGGCTGCTGCTGTTTGAAGATGTGCCAGACAGTTCGTTGACAGATTCGTTGGCGTTCATTCAGCGCATCGGACGGCGCAGCGTGACTAAACCGAAGCTGCAACTGAGGCAGCGGCGCATGCAGCGGGTTTATATAAGCAGCTGGCACGGAGAGGAGGAGGAGGAGAGAGAGAGGCGCGCATGCGCACGCTATCGCACAGGTGGCGGATGAAGACACGAAGGGAGAAGCGTGTTATCGAACAGATTGCGTGGAGAGGGGGAGAGAGGCGTTATCGCACAGCTGGCGTGGAGAGAATGAGGAGAGGTGCGGACGGACGCCGACGCCGACGCCAACGACGCCGCGGGAAAGGCCGCCCAATAAGATGCTCCGCATCTAAATCTTTTATTTTGGTCCTGAGAAGACGATGTGTGTCCCCCTTAGGGGGCATCTTCTGCGGGCCGTACCCACGATGGAGCCGGGAGGTTGAGTCTCTCGGCGATCTCGCGGGCTCTCTGGACAGCCCTGAGCTGCTCTTCCTTGGCGGAGCTGGTGACGAGCCGGAGCCAGTCTTCCTCCGAAGAGGGAGACCCTGAGCCCCCGCGAAAATCTAGGCACTGCCAGAGCATGTGTTTAAGAGTGCACCTGGGATGTACGCAGCGCGGACAGCCCCGATCGATGCCTTCTATAAATTTTGAATAAATAAATGGAGACGGATAAGTCTCCGTGTGCAGCATTCGTAGGGTGATTGCCTGTGGTCTGTTTAGGTGTGGGTGTGGAAGTGGAAACTTCCGACGCCCCAGTTGATAGTGCTTGCAGACCTCATTAAAAGTGAGAAGAGTGTCCCTTTGCCAGGGCCCTCCCCTGGCCTCCGATTGCCCACTTGCGGCGCGGCGAGTGAGACCTCGCGCCTTGGAGTGTGCAATTTCGTTGGCGTTGGGGACGGCTTCATGAGCATCGCTGCCCATGTGACCGGGGAACCAGATTAAGTGCGTTTTGCCTGTTCAAGATGCAGCAGAGAGAACGCGAGCGGCTTCCTTGCATACCGAGCCTTTCATGAATGCTCTGGTGGCAGCTCGCGAGTCTGTGAAGATAGTGGAACGATTCGTGGTGGCCATGGCGATGGCTACGGTCACCTGTTCGGCTTTGTCGGCGTTAGTATTTTTAAGCGTAAGCGACGTCAGCAGCTCCCCCCGCAGCGAGGTAGCCACCGAAGCAAAGTGATTGGAAGCTGCGTATTGCGCAGCGTGAACGAAGTCGACGTTGTCCTCAATCTTAGCCGCTAGGCTAAGAAGTGCCCTGGCTCTCGCGTTACGTCTGCCGTAATTGTGTTCAGGGTGCATGTTTCTACGTATCTGAGATACCGAATATATTTCTCTGACTTTGACGGGGAGCGTCCACTCCCTCTGTCTAGTGATGCTGGAACCTTTACCGATATACGCTAGTAGCTAGCTGTCTTCCGGCTTCCGTGGAAGCCAGTCTTGTAACTTGTGCCACCTGTTGTGCCTCAAATATCTCATCAAAGGTGTTGTGGACGCCTAGCTCCAAGAGTCTTTCGGTACTGGTATTCTGTGGGAGACCCAGTGCCTTTTTTATGCTCTTACGAATGATTGATTCTAGCTTTGTCCCTTCTGCTCCACTTGTGGGCCTGGGCTATGTAGTTAATGTGGCTTATGAGGAAGGCGTGGAAGAGTCGCCAAAGATTTTCCTCCGATAACCCCCCTCGTTTGTTGGCCACCCTCGTGATTAACTTTGTCATGGAAGCATCTTTGGTTGCAATGCGCTGTAGGTGTAATCATTACTGCCGTCCTCCTCCATGAACATGCCGAGGATTCTCACTCTTTGTACGACCGGGATAACGGATCCGTTCTCGGTGGTGATCGAGATATCGGGAGGTTTCCCGTTCTTTGCACCGAGTGTGGGTCGGTATAGTAGCAGTTCCGATTTCTTAGCCGACAGGCAGAGTCCTGCCTTGTTGAGAAAATCCTGAACGACTCCGATCGCTGTTTGTAATTTCTCTTCGATCTGCCCGTCACTACCTCTATCGCACCAGACTGTAATGTCGTCGGCGTAGAAGGCGTGACCGAGACCTTCAATTTCGGCCAGGTTGCGGGAGAGAGCTCTCATGGATAAGTTGAATAAGAACGGGGAGAGGACTGCCCCTTGCGGGGTGCCTCTGGATCCGAGATCAAATGTTTTCGAGCCCAGAGCTCCTAGGCGAACGGTTGCTTTTCTGTCCTAAAGTAAGGAGCTGACGTACTTCTAGAACTTTTCGCCCAGACCCGCTTCTTTAATCGAATCGAGTATGTGAGAGTGTGTTACGTTGTCGAAGGCCGTTTCCAGGTCCAGTGCCAGAACGGCTCTGGTGTCTCTGGAGGCCTTGTCAATCATCTTGTCCTTTATAAGTACCATTACGTCCTGTGTGGGCTATGGATGGTCTGAATCCAATTTGATTAAACGGAAGGAGATTGCTTTCCTCAGTGAATTTAGTGGCCCTATTGAGAATTACGTGCTCGGCGAGCTTCCCCACACACGAAGTGAGTGAAATCGGCCGGAGCGAGCCAATCTCCAAGCGTTTCCCCGGTTTCGGGATGAAGATTACGGTCGCGATGCGCCACTCCAGCGGTACTTCACCCGTCTCCCAAACCTCGTTGATGCTATTCGTGAGGAGCTCGATGGCCCCGTCATCCAAATTATTTAAAAGTTTATTTGTGATCCCATCGGGACCCGGTGCTGATCTGCAATTGAGTTCGTATAGTACCTCTCTCACCTCCGCGCTCGTGAAGGAGGAGCCCAGAGGGTCCTTCCCGTTCTCGTGCGTCGCAGGGGGGTAGTCATTGTTTGAACCTGGTTCAATACAGAGGTATCTCGAGGCCAGATCATCTGTAATTTGGTTCTCGGTCATGCCAGAGGTCATGCCAGAGTTGTGAATGAGTCTATCGATAGTGAGCTGCTGATTGGCTTTGGATTGTTTGTCCCCAATATGACAAGCAAGTCTAGCACGGCTGTGGACGACACGAAGGACGCCGACAGAAAGACACAACAGCGTAGGCTTAGCCAGGCGCACCAGGAACAGCGTCGAGCCGGAGCCCCACTTCAGAAGTGCTGGCGATCCCGCTGCGGAGCTCTACACGACGCACTTCTTCTTCCTTACACCAAGCAGATGCTTGAGGATGTTCCACTTCGCTCCGCTCCCCATTTGCCCGTAGATGGCATTGCACACTTCGTCCCATTTCTGCCGAGCGAGCGTTTGGCTAGCTCATCTATTTTCCTATTAAGTTCTGCAATATTTTGCGTAGGCGTCTATTTAACTTTTGTGTTTTCCATTTTGCCAGTAGCACGTTTTTGGCTTCTAGCAGGTGTGCTAATCTACTGTCCATGCGCTCTACCTCTTTGTCCGTCTCTACTTCCATTGTGGAAGCAGCAACGTCTTCTTTGAGGCGAGCGAATAATTTCTCTAACGAGCTGTAGTCAGTCTCGTCCTGCTTTCTGATATTTCTAAAGAGGTCCCAGTCTCTTATTCTGAATCTTCTGAGCGGCGGTGATGAGACTCTTATCGCGAGGCTGCTGATGTAGTGCTCACTGCTGAGGTGCTCTTGTAAATTGGTCCACATGGGTTCCTCCGCATTCCTAACCATAGTCAGGTCAGGCGTGGTATCTCTGCTGACCGAGTTGCCAATTCTGGTGGGGTATTTTGGATCGGTGACCAAGGTGAGACCGCAAGCTGCGATCTGTGCCGCGAAGGCCTTTCCCTTGCCGTGTCCTTCAAGTATCCCAATCTTGTTGTGCGTTAAAGTCCCCTGCTATGATGAGTGGATGGTTGCCTGCAACTTTACATGCTTTCTGGAAGAGAGCGTTAAACGTCTCCTTTCTGTCGGCTGGGAGCTGTACACGTTCAGAATGAAAACGGATTGTTTGAGTCTATCGTTTGGGATGAGCTCGATCATGATGCGTTCAACTTTCAAGTCCGACCTAACGTCGTGACGTAAATAGGCGAGATTCTTTGAGACGAATGCCGCTACTCCCCTTTTGCCCTCCGAAAAGTGCGCTTCTGCACGATAGTCGCGAAGAGCGATCACGTCGGTGAGCGTTTCCTGGAGGAGGATAACTGACGGCCTTTCGTTAGCAGAGCTTAAGTAGTTGTTGCAAGACTGCCTTCCTTTTGCGGAAGCTGGCGCAATTACATTCCAGATGACTAGATGGCTTGCATTAGCCATTTTACTTACGTGGTGTGGGCGTACCGGGCAGTGCGCGCTGCCTGTCGGATTCAAAAATTTGGAGCCTCGCGGTGTGCTCGCTCAGTTGGAGTTGATGAGGCTAATTTCGGTAACTATGTAATCTTAGCTGGTCAGGCAGTTGTTTGACGGCCAAGAGTTAAGCGTAACTAGTCCATCGGCTCGGGGCCCGCCCTGCGTTTTTGCCTCAAGTTGAGACAACTGGCGGGTCTGCAGTTGGCCCCGATCGGCGCGTTCTCTCTGCTGCATTTTTGCAATAGTGACTACGTCAGATAATCTTCCTTTCTAAGAGAACGCGTTTCTCGCTCTGTGATCTAGTGATGAATTTTGGCTAGCATTTTCTCTTGGATTTGCCTTGTTGCGCGG